>NC_048219.1:114787119-114788975 GCF_002007445.2 Ailuropoda melanoleuca
ATCCTTGGCTGCATGTTTTTCTCTGAAAGAGCTTTAAAAATGCCCCCCCAACACTTTCTCTCATTCCAGGTCTGTGTAGATAGGTCTGACATAATTCTGATACATTTGCCTTGGTACGTGAGAAATTTCTTTGCCTTGGCCGCTTGCAATACTGTATCCTTGGATCTAATATTTGCGAATTGCACTATGACGTGACGTGGNTAGGTTTGTCCTGGTTGAGCTTGGATGGGGTCCTCTCTGCCTCTTGGACACGAATGCTTGTTTCCCTTGCTAGATTAGGGAAGTTTTCAGCTACAATTTGTTCAAATATCTCTTCTAGACCTCTGTTTTTCTACACCCCCTCAGGGATGCCGATGATTCTGACATTGGATCATTTCATTAAGTCAGTAATCTCCCATAATCTACATTCGTGGGCGTGGATTTTTCTAAGTCCAGCTTCTATTTTCGTTTTTTCTTCTACTAACCCATCCTCCAATTCGCTAATACATTCCTCTGCTTCGGTGACCCTGGCCATCAGAGCCTCTAGTTTTGCCTGCATTCGGCTCATAGAATTTTTAATTTCTGTCAGATTGGCTCTCATTTCCATCCTTAGGGATTCTATATTCTCAGTAACATTTTCGTTAATACTTTTTTCTAGTCTACTCATCATTTTGACTATTGTTACTCTGAATTCCATTTCTGATAATTTGGTTACATCCATATCCATTATTTCTGTGGCAGAGGCCACACACTCACTGTCCTTTCTTTGCTGGGGGGGGGCTTCTCCTTCTTGTCATTCTGATGAGGAGAGGTTACGGGTTTGTCCAGAGCCCAAATTATTTACTGGGACCCAGGCCGTGCGCCCTTGTTTTATAGGGATCTTAGGGATGTGGGCTTCTTCTTTAAAGATTTTATTTATTTATTTATGTGGCAGAGAGCCAACCAACGAGAGAGGGAACACAAGCAGGGGATTGCAAGAGGAAGAAGCAGGCTCCCAGTGGAGGAGCCCGATGAGGGACTCCTTTCCGGAATGTCGGGATCACGCCCTAAGCCGAAGACAGGAGCTCAATGACTGCGCCACCCGGGTGGCCTGGGTTGTGGGCTTCTTGATTTTTCAGCCTGCCTTCTGGGGGAGGGGCCTGCTGCGCGGTGATGGGCTCCCTGTGAGCCGGTATTTCCAGGGTTTTGTTCTCTGGTGGCTTTCCCTGGCGGTTTGCTGTGCCTCTTCTGAGAGTCAGAGCAGCAGCGGCGGAATCTCAGCCTCTGTCACAGAACAGAGGGATTGCAGACCGTTCTCCACTGATGTTCTGGCCACTTTAACTCTGTTTCTGTTGGTGCTGCTCAACCCTGCAGCATCCCAGGCTGTGCGTCCCACACCCGGCATCCCAGCCCTCACTTCCAGGGCCAGCACTTCTCTGTCCTTTGTGTTTTTAATGCCGCCAGCCACCCTGCGCCCTCCCGGAGCTCCCGTTTTCAGTCTGCAGTCTTGCGGGTGCTGTCCACGAGTCTGCCCGCTCCCCCGTGCAGGTGGCTACCACTTCCCGGCACCTGAACATGGCGGCTCCCTCCCCCTTCCATTTATCTTCCAATATCTGTGCGCGGTTTCACAGCTCCCCGCTTCGTACCTCAATACTCAGCGCTGGAGATGTTCATTTGTAGAGATCCAGATGTATCTTCCTGTGTCTTAGGCTGATTCCTTGGATGTTCATGCTGGTCTGGTACCTATCCAGCTCGGCTCAGGGGACCAGCTGTAAAAGGGGTCCCCCACTCCTCCGCCATCTTCTTATTACATATCTTCTATTATCTAACAAGAAATAAAGAGACTTGCCTCAGATTAAAGACCTTTATTTATTTATTTTTTTAAGATTTATTTATTT
>NC_048219.1:114789142-114796803 GCF_002007445.2 Ailuropoda melanoleuca
TTTTTTTTTTTTTTAACGATTTTATTTATTTATTTGACAGAGATAGAGACAGCCAGTGAGAGAGGGAACACAAGCAGGGGGAGTGGGAGAGGAAGAAGCAGGCTCCCAGTGGCGGACCTGATGTGGGGCTCGATCCTGTTAATGCCGGGATCACGCCCTGAGTGGAAGGCAGACACTTAACGACTGTGCCACCCAGGCGCCCAGATTAAAGACTTTTAAACACAGGTCTTTCCAACTTTGATCCCAGATCTTGACCACGGTGCTATAAAGAGCTACCATGCAATAATTAATTATCTTACATGATATGCCTTTGTCAGATATAGAGAAGTTCGTTAGGAGGATTGTGGCTGATGAAAACTATCGCTGTAGCTAATCTTAATAGTACGAAGTCTCAAACATCTGACTTGAGAGGACTTACACTCATCTATATTTGAGGAAATACCAAGATATACTAGCTACTACCATAAGCAGGTCTTTAACTTGAATAAGGAGACCTCCAATATATCTTCCTTTGTTATTCTAAGTAAGATAACACATTGTATCTTTAACACAAAGCATTTTGGCTCAAAACTTTCAGTGTAGATGATTCCTTTGACCAAGATGGACTGTTTTTTAAATTGTTATTTATTTGCCTTACAATTTTTCACACTAGCTAAACATATTTGAGTGTAAGTTTATTCAAAATAAGCTGCAGAACATATTCATATCTTTACCTTTAGATTATAACATTTGCCTGTAAAAAATACTAAGTACATATTTTTAAAATGAACAGCAGTATTAACATAAGTATCAGAACAATATTAGTCAGAAAAAATAGAGAGAAGGCATCTATGCCTATAAAATATCCACTTGTTAGTTCTGCCATTGTCTTAAAATGAATTTGATGTGTGTGATAAACTGAATAATGGCCCCTCAAAGATGCCCTTGTCTTTAATTCCCATAACTTATAAATGTGTTTCCTTACAGTGAGATTGACTTAGGTCCTATGGAAGAGGGCTGCTGGAAAGTAATGGAGTGGAGCAGAGGGAAACTAAAAAACAGGTGTTGAAGGTCTTCGTATTAATCTGCATGGAGATGCAGTCACCTGTATCGAAGGCATTTGAACGATATCCAGGATTCTCAGAAAAAGACAAACATATTCAGCATAGAAAGGCAGTGTTAAATATCTGCAAATCTCAGAAAATGAAATGCCATTTTATAAGTGTATCAAGTAGTAAGAACGTCCCTGGTTCCCTTTTCTCCGCTCTGTCCACACACATCTTCCTTCCCTTGGATCCTACTTCTAGCACCAGAAACCACTTTTAGGGAGCTAAGGGAGAAGGGATTTGAAAGAGCCAGATGGGGAAGTTAGCCATGCCCTCTTCCTTTGTGTCTTTTGCTGAAATAGATCTCAGCAGTGATGGTGAGCAAAGATCTTATGTTAAATTAAAAAGTCAGTTGTCATTATTAAATAGAATTGGACTATTTCCATATTTGAGATGTTTCGTTTTTTTTTTTTAATTCAAAGAAGCTAACATACTATTTATTTTGTACAGGAACACACTAGAACTGGCCAAAATCTGGGATTGAAGATCTAGCACCTATGGAATATATATGGAAGGCAAAATTTCTTTATGATTATACATCATTAATTATAACTTATAAAATATTATGATTTATTAATAAACAAGAGATTGCTGATAAATCATTCAAGACCCCTAAATTACTTATTTTTTGACAAAGAATTTCAGAAATCACAACATGAATAAAGTCAAGCACACAATCAATCCCATTTTTATTTTACAATCCTTGTAAAAGAGGTTTCAAAATGTTCTCTTGAACATGAAGCCACTGATGGTAGGGCTCCTGGCGATAATGGGCCCTTGAACGCATTTCTGTGTTTAACCAAGAGCCTTGTGTCAGAATGACCTTTAAATATTATGAATATTTATAATAGGAAATGTTATACCTATTTATAAGTATAATTGAAAAGACTTCAGTCCTTTCTGTCCGCAAACACCACAAATCTGTTGGCAGTTTTATTAGTATTACTTAAAGTGATATTTTCATAACTGCCCCCCATGAGAACCCTGGACAGGGTGTCAGCAGCTCTGGATTCTTTTTTGGTCCTGTTGCTAGCTAACACATTACTCTAGAAATACCATCTAACTTCTTCATTCTCTCATTCCACATTAAAAACAACAACAACAACAACAACCACAATAACAACAACAACAATATATTATAGCTACTCCAAATAGGCCAGAAAATGGTTTTCAAGTGCCAGGCATGTATATAAGATATGGTTTCCCAATATCTTCAACTATGATTTACCTTGTACTTAAAGGAGGCTTATTTGAAGATTTAAAGTTGCCTGGAAATAAGTAATCAAAAATGAAACTTAAAAAATGCCATTTAGAATATTGTCAGAGAACAAAAATAAAGAATGCATTTAATGAGAGACATGCATATTGCCTGCATAGAAAAATGCGAAAACCTACAGAGAAAAATTAGAGAAGACCTAGATAAGAGATTTACCCTGTTTATAGATACAAGTCTTGATGCTTTTCAATTATCCTCAAATTGGTCTACAGAGTCAATGCCATCTCAACCAACATCTCAACAGGCACTGTTTAGTAAAAATTGGCAAGGTGGAAGAGGCTCAAATAACTAAGTATTCGTATGGGGAGAAATGATGAGCCCTCCCTTCTATCTCACATGATACATAAAAACTAATTCAATAGGTAAATTCATAGAGACAGAAAATAGAAGAGTGGTTACCAAAGAGAAAATAATGATGAGTTATTGCTTAATGGGTACAGAGTTTCAGTTTGGGTTGATGAAAAGTTCTGGAGATGGGTAGCAATGATTACACAATAATGTGAATGTACTTAATGCCAATAAACTATATACTTAAAATGATCAATTTTATGTTTTATATAGACAGAGAGAGATATATTTTAAAACCACAATTATATAAAAAAAAAAACTAATGGAATCTTTGAAAAGAAACGTGGCCCTCATTGCAACCTCTGGTCCTAACTTATTTGTGGCTTAACAAGTAGAATGGAATGAAACCAATTTGCCACACTCAAAGGCTCGGGGTGAAAGACCAAATAAAATGGTGCTTAAAGACTTGAAAGTATACATCAGACTAGTGGAATTAAAAAATGCATGGCAGGTACATGTTGAAAATGAGTTCTTAGGATTCTGAGAAAATGAAATAACAGAATTTCCATTAGACTGAGACGTGAGACTCCCTTGAGATGCTGTATCTGGCTTCTTACACAATATGTGCAGTTGAATGTATGCCAATTATGCTTCAATAAAGCTGTGAAGAAAATAGTGCAAGGTTAGTGATAGAAAAAAATGTAACAGCTAAAGATATAAAACTTGTAGAATAAAAGAGAAGCACGTCTGTGATAGAGGTAAACAAATATTTCTACAGAACACAGAACACAAAGAGCACTAATAATAACAGAAAAGGTAAGACCAACAGTGACAAAATACTATATGCTCGTCAAAAGGAATCATTAAAAAAATGAAAAAGTAGGGGCGTCTGGGTGGCACAGCGGTTGAGCGTCTGTCTGCCTTCGGCTCAGGGCGTGATCCCGGCGTTATGGGATCGAGCCCCACATCAGGGTCTTCAGCTATGAGCCTGCTTCTTCCTCTCCCACTCCCCCTGCTTGTGTTCCCTCTCTCTCTGGCTGTCTCTATCTCTGCCGAATAAATAAATACAATCTTTAAAAAAAATGAAAAAGTAAAACACACACTTGGGTATTTACCTTTGCAATGCATATATATGATAAAGAATTTGTTTCTAGAATATATATTCTAAAAAAATCTCAAAAGCTCAGTAGTATAAAGACAAGCACACAAAAAATGGGCCAGAGACTATTAGAAGGTTCCCCAAAGAACGTGCAACTGATGAATAAACACATGAAAGGCATTCAATGTTATTATTTATCATGGAAATGCAGGTAAAACCACATCAAGAAATCATTTCACTAGAATGATTAAAATTAAAAAGAATAACAATACCACGTGTCAGTAGGCACGTGCAACCACTGCAACTTCCATGTATTCCTCGAGAAAAGGAACTGGTACCATCGTTTGGAAAACTATTTGGCAGTTCACTATGAAGTTAAAACATACCTACCCTATGATCAAGCAAATTCATTCCTAAATATCTTCCCAGGAGAAATCAAAATCTATGGTCCCAAAATACTTGTACAAAAACGCTTAATACAGTTTTATTTATAATACTAAAAATTGGAAACAAATTAAAATGCGAACGCTACTTGTTTAGAGACATAGACCAGGAAAAACTGATAATAGAAATCAAATCAATGATTGCCTGGCATGGGGAGAGATTGAATGAAGGGTGCATGAGAAAACATTCTGAGATGTTGGAAATACTTTCAATTGTGATGTGATCACCTAGAAGCAAATACTTGTCAAAACTCATTGGATTAAATACTTAATATCTTTGCATTTTATTCACATTATACCTTGTGATCATTAACTCTATGTCAACACGGAGGATATTTTTGGATGAGATTAACATTTAAATTGGTGAACTCTGAGTAAAGCACATTGCTCTCCATAATGTGGTTAGGGTTCATTCAGTCAAACGAAGAGAACAAAATGACTGGCCTCCCCAGCAAGAGGGAATTCTACAGCTGAATGCCCTTGGACTTCATCTGTACCATAACCTCTCCTGGGACTCCAGCATACTGGCCTATACTGCAATTTTGGACTTGCCAGCTTCCATAATCGTGTGAGCTGGTTCTTTATAATAAACCTCCTCTGTATATACACATTCTATTGATTCTGTTTCTTTGGCAAACATTGACTAATACACACTTCAAATCCAGAAAACAGCATTGAGTAAATTCACTAGGAACAATATACTAGCTCCTCAAGGAAATCCTTCCAAAATTTCATTCCAATCTAAGTTTCAGAGTACATACTTCAGAGATAGCCAAAAATACAGTTTATTTTTTTATGAAACTTGATTGTTCCTACTATTAGGGAAATCAAATTTGAGGTTTTATTCAGTCAATCTCATCAATTTACATAATCCAACTTCCTCCATCCTAGAGGTTCTGAGCCTCTATCCTCCATGAAATCTATTTCTAAGAGGATATTTCGATGTATCCCTACTCCTAGACCCCAGTCCTCTGGTTATGCTCCTGCCACAGAGTATTACTGCTAGGCATAGCCCTTCTGGGGTCTCAGTAGGAAGTGCCTGGAGTTTAACAAGGCCCCTCCCTCTTGGGAGAATCTAAACGTCAATGTTCCTGTAAATCCCTGCTAACCTGTTTGGCTTGTAGCCAGTCTTCCACCAGGTTTCTTAAAATCTTGCTCTACCTGGGTATAGCTTGGGAATCAGCCAAATGCTTGAGGAATTTGCATGCAGCTTTTTGTACTCACTTGTATGAAGTTGCCTTTCTCCAGGATTTTTCTGCCTCAAGTCTCATCCATTTTCTTAGTACCAAACTCATCTCTGTAAACTTAGCATTTTCTGCTCCTCATTCCCATGAGCTGAAAATTGGAAAATACCTTTGAAGGAAACAGTCCAAATGCTCTAGTCACACCACTTATGCTTCCCTTCTCCTAAGGTGGAGCCTTACAATCCAATTAGTCGTTCTGAGCCTTAGTTGCTCTCTAGTGCTTTCTAACAGTTGTTTTGCATAGTTTTTCATAGTTAGTGTTTTCAAGGACTTCACAGCTAGAACTAAGGTTACCAGAGCAATCTTTAAAAACACAAATCAAATCAAGTCACCCCCCCACACACCATAAAATCCTGTAATGGCTTCCCACTATACTTTGAACAAATTCAGATACCTAGTCTTGATCTAAAAGTGCTGCATAATCTGACCCTTGCCTACTTCCCCTAGTTCACCTAGAGCCAGTCTTGTGTTATTTCCAGGGTTATATGGCCACATGTCCCTCCTTACAGGACAGGGCCCTTGGTGCCTGGGCTCTTTATGTTTGCTACCCTCTCACCTCTGCCTGAAACACTGTCCTCTGACTCTTATTGGTTGATTTCTTCTCATCCCCATGGTTGACCTAACTGTAACCTTCTCAGACAGCTCCTCCCTAATCGCATTGTATAATTCCATACTATCTTGTTATTCCTTATTTCTGCACACTGTTTTTTACTTTTCCCTCTCAGTTGGTATCATGATAAATCACAGAGCAAAAGCACATAAAAAGAATTGGGAAAATGAAGGAAAAATAAGTAGGATTTAGCTTTGCAGAGAAGGGGAGAATACAATTACAGTATCTGCAAAGTCACCTCCATCAGGAACTAATGAGAATATTCCAGCCCACAGGAAGAAGATAAACGAAGAAAGGGGTGGATTTGGGCCATGTTCTACAGGGTTCCATGAGACCTACTAAAGAGATTTTCTTTCATCCTGAGTTCAGTGCTCTAAATGAGCATTTATTAGAAACTGAGACCACTCTTTATCAAATTTTCTTTTGTTTTTCACTAAATAGTATATTGCAAACCAGTTTCCAAATCAGCACATATGCACTAATACTGTTATGCTTAGTGGCTGCATTTAAACATCCCATATGGAGGACATTAAAGGTTGTTTCTAGGGGCGACTGGGTGGCACAGCAGTTAAGCGTCTGCCTTCAGCTCAGGGCGTGATCCCGGCATTATGGGATCGAGCCCCACATCGCTCTTCCGCTATGAGCCTGCTTCTTCCTCTCCAACTACCCCTGCCTGTGTTCCCTCTCTCCCTGGCTGTCTCTAGCTCTGTGGAATAAATAAATAAAATCTTAAAAAAAAAAAGGTTGATTCTAAAATATGACTACTATGACTAAGGTGTTTTTGAGCACCTGAGAGAGGCATTTGTGCAGTTCTCTGATTATATTTTCAAGACTTGATTCTCAGAAAGTGACATTTCTGATTTAAAATACATGTACACTTTTACATTCCTCAATCTCATAAAAACCATCCATGAAAAGCTTACAAATATCATTCTCAATGGGGAAAAGCTGGAAGCCTTTCCCTTAAGATCAGGAACAGGACAAGGATGCCCACTCTCACCATTATTATTCAACATAGTACTAGAACTCCTTGCAACAGCAATCAGACGACAAAAAGGGATCAAAGGTATCCAAATCGGCAAAGAAGTAGTCAAACTGTCTCGCTTCACAGATGACGTGATACTCTATATGGAAAACCCAAAAGACTCCACCCCCAAACTACTAGAACTTATAGAGCAATTCAGTAATGTGGCGGGATACAAAATCAATGCTCAGAAATCAGTTGCATTTCTTTTTTTTNTTTCTTTTTTTAAATTTTTTAAAAAGATTTTATTTATTTATTTGACAGAGACAGCCAGCGAGAGAGGGAACACAAGCAGGGGAGTGGGAGAAGAAGAAGCAGGCCCATAGCAGAGGAGCCTGATGTGGGGCTCGATCCCACAATGCCGGGATCACGCCCTGACCCGAAGGCAGATGCTTAACCGCTGTGCCATGCAGGCGCCCCGTGAAATCAGTTGCATTTCTATACATGAATAACGAGACTAAAGAAAGAGAAATTAAGGAATCCATCCCATTTACAATAGCACCAAAAACCATACGTTACCTTGGAATTAACTTCACCAGAGACGTAAAGGACCTATATTCTAGAAACTATAAATCACTCTTGAAAGACATTG
>NC_048219.1:114798138-114843708 GCF_002007445.2 Ailuropoda melanoleuca
GGGGAATGGGATAGACTGGTGATGGGTAGTAAGGAGGGCACGTATTGCATGGTGCACTGGGTGTTACACGCAACTAATGAATCATCGAACTTTACATCAGAAACCAGAGATGTACTGTATGGTGACTAACATAATATAATAAAAAAAATTTAAAAAAAATAAAATAAAACACAGATACTCTTGGAACAGTGAAAAATAAAATACAATAAAATATATGTACACTTTTAAAAGATTTAATGTTCTTATTGTCAAAGTACTCTAATTTACAAATAAACAGTATCATGCAAGAGTACCAGTGTTTTGCCACATCCTTTCCAAACAGGATATTGCTGTTTTTCAGTATTTTTGTCAATTTGGTAGAAAAGTGATACCTCATTTTGATTATAAGATAAATTGAACATCTTTTACTCTATTTATTAATTGCAGTTCAACAGTTATGAACTATCTTTGTGTGTATCCTCAAACACCTTTCTATTAGTACAGATGTTATTTTTTTTACTAAATTCAAATTGCTTTTTATGTATTTAGCAAGTTTTGATAGTCTAAAATATGTAACTAACAAAGATGAAGTTATTTTATTTTTATCAATATTTAGACTAAATTTGCTTTGTATGTTCTCATCTCTTTCTATGCAAGCGAAGAAAATTAATATTTGGTGGTGTATTTGTTTTCAACTATAATGGATCTCCAAAATATTTTACGTATTCATTTTGCAGTAAGATTACTAGATTTTCCTTACATATGTGGTACAAGTTTTAAAAGTTCTTGACTTTTATTTTAACTTTTCCATATTGACAGTTTTAATTTTATGTGGTAAATCTTTTTTTCTTTATGCTTCCCCACCTTGATGTACTTGGAAAATAATTTCTTACCCTAAGATGCATTCAATTTTTAAAATTATCTTAAAATTTCATTGTAGCATATATTAAATAGATCCAGAATTTATTTTGATTTGTGTGGTGCAAAGGGAATTTAAGTTACCATTTCCTAAATAGAAGCAAGTCATTGTTGCATATGATAAAGTAATCTTTTCTCTATAGGTTTAAGATGTCAATTTTATGAAATACCCAAGTGATACATGTAAGAATATATGAATATATGTGAATTCAGCCCACATGCACATACCCACATGCATGCACACACCTGGATCCAGGTATTTTGCCCTGCTTAAGTGATATATCCACTAACTTTTACAATAGTATTTCTTACTGACTATTCATTAAATTACACATTATATTAGTCACTAAATTTTCACTTGATATTTGCTTAGTAACGGAATTAAATAATTAAATATAGTATATAACATCTCAACTTTACACACATATTTTAACATATTGTAAGACAAAGCACCATTCATTATTCTTGTTTTCAGAAGTTATTGAATATCTTACTTTATTTTTAAAAAGTGGTACAATATTAAATGATTATCTCAAACCACATTACAAAAGTGTTTGTCACATCTGATGCAAACATGAGAGTCATCTCGAAATTGTAATAAATATAGGAGGAGAAATGTTTTCTACAAAACTGGGATAAAACTAGATTTCAAGGATTTGCTCAACCCTATTATCATTCATCCAGTGCCTTACTGAGTACGCAGAAACCTTTCAGTAAATATTGATTGATTGATTGAAAAACACATTTGAAGGCATTTAAAGTGTGAGCTATTTGTTCAAGCTGTACAAATAAAATTACACAAAGAGAAAATTTCCCTTTACAATTTTATCAGACATGAGTTTGAATCAACAATTAATACATGTTTATTGGCTAGTTGTAAACATCTCAATTGTTTTATAGTATATATAACAAAATAGAAGATACAATGAGTCTCAAAAAGATTGTAGTAAAATGTGCATTTAACCATTAAGAGGAAATTAAGAATTCTGAGGATAAGGAAGTTTGCAATGTCTTACAGGTTCTGTAATGAAGCTAATAAAGAATGATGGCCTTTTTCCTTGGGGCTTTAACAATAGGCAGGGCAAATGTCAGCACAGCAGAGATTCTCCCCTCTAGTGCTCAGGACTCCTAATGAGAGAGCTTTGATGAACTATTCCCCTGGAAGCAAGTAGACTTCTCATGTTTGTGGCAATTATCGTAGGTGGAATTATTTTTGAAAATATTGACTGGAAAAATAAAACATAATATTTTAGCTCCTTTATGCATAGTGTGCATTCCCCTTGCCCCCCCCCCTTTTAAAAAAATGTTTGCTTTCTTCTCTTTTATTTTTTATTTTTTAAAGATTTTATTTATTTATTTGACAGAGAGAGAGACAGCCAAAGAGAAGGAACACAAGCAGGGGGAGTGGGAGAGGAAGAAGCAGGCTCCCAGCGGAGGAGCCTGATGCAGGGCTCATCCCAGAATGCCAGGATCACGCCCTGAGCCGACAATAGACGCTTAATGACTGAGCCACCCAGGAGCCCCTCTTCTCTTTTTTAAATTTCATTTCCAGGTAAGAAACTTAGGTTCATGGCAGAGGGTATCAACTAAGTAGTCAGTTCTGTATTCTACAGGTCTTAGTACCGTCCAGCTGTTTATGTTACCTATTTCCCACATAGCAACACTGTAAGCACAGCATATGCTAACAAAAGAAATAAGGAAAAGCAGATGAAATATATTTAAGCCCACCATGTGTTATGCTTGTAGACATGATGCCGGGATCTCCAAAGGAATAAAGAGTAGGACCTCGAATAAGTTTGACTTTGGGGGCACTGGACTAATACACCTGGATCCAGGTATAAAAGAACATTAACAACCTAATGAAAAAAATCTATTGAGATTAAAACATAAATAATTAGATGATACTTCACGATATTGTTCTTAATGTATATATATCATCTGTCCTTAAAAATCTCTGTAATATTTTATGTTTGGAGAATTAAGTTCAAAACAAAATGCTTCACAACAGATATGTCAACTTGAGCTTTGCATTTCATATTTTATCCCGGAATGTTTATGAATTCTCTGCTCCATTAAGTCTTTACCCCAATAACCTTAGAAGGTCCCTTGCGATTCCCATTTTAGTGCCTGCTGGTTGATATTTATATCTTTCAGAAACAAATACTTCTACTTTGAAATTATGAAGGGATTAAAGTAGTTTATCACATGCAGAAAATAAACACATTTTTTTCCCGATAAAATACCAAGAAAATGAAAATAAATAGATGGATTTATGGATGTATACCAAAACATCACTAAAGCTTAGTTGACTCTGTATAAAAGACACCTCAATAATCAGTAAAGATCACTGCCAAATCCATTCGACAATAGCAATTGAAGTCAATAGTAAAGTCAGTCAGAATCATCCCTCCAAATACATTGTATCCTCGTTCAGTTATCTAGCTTCCGCAGTCATGGTTCCAGATTGTGAACCCTTTTTGTCACTATCATTCTCTTTCATTCTTCCTCTTTTATCTACAACTACTCTATAGAAAATAGATTTATATAGCCCAGTTTTAGCACTAGAGTTTCAATATAAAAGTGAAATAGTCTCTCTCTCTTTCTCTCTTAAACCAATTCAAGAAAGGAGAGAGGATAGAGAGGAACCCCTGAGGCTCAAGTGTCCTCAGTAATTTCTTTTTGGTTTTGATATGTGGTAATGGCTGAAAATGGAGTAATCAGAGCATCTAGCGCCTATTTCTTCTTAAACTCAGGGTGAATTGCAGCAAGGTACCGACTTCTCAGGAAGGCCCTGTGAGCTAATAGATAATTTATGCTAGGGCAAATCATTTCACAATAATTTAATAGTTATTAGTTAGGTGTTAATAACTCTTGTTCCTAGCAGTTCACATGGAAGCTCCTGGGAGAATGGGAAGTACAGAGTATTTAACAACTATGACACAGTCCTTTGGACCTTTTAACCCTTTGGAAAACTGGTGTTCTAATCCAAGTAGATTATTCACAAGACTTAGTGATTGACAGAAGCTCTTTCCATGATTTCTGTTTTAGTCTACCCAAGCTCTCCCAAAGAACCCTCACCAATAGAGAGTATGATGGTCATGATCAACTGATGAGAATCCACATAAATGTGCCTTATCTATTAATATCAACATTGTGATGACTCAGCTACAGTCCCTCTCCATTCATGACTGGCAAGTTAATAATAGTACTACCTCATAGTATTGGGATAATTAGAGGAATTCGTACATTATACTAGCACAGAGTTAGCACTCAATAGACATTAATGGTTTCAGTCTTCTGCTTCTTGCTGTAGCTGCCATTGCTGTAATTAGCAGTACTGGATACCAGCCTGCATGACTGCCTCACCTTCCTGGTCCCTCTCCACGCCCCCATATCCTTTGGCCCACTGCAGCAATGAATATGAAAGTACGTGGGAGTGAGGAAGGCACAGACCTCCACGTTACCATTTTGGTACAAGAGTTAAATAGGTCCTACCCTAAATTTCCTTCTACAGGATTGTGACTGAATCACAGCTTTTAAAAAATTTAACTGAAAGTTCATATTCAACAAAGGGGGATGCAATCTGCAGCTATTTACAACTGCTAAGCCATGTGGTTTATTTCCGAGCTCACTGGCCCTGGATCACCCTCAAGGATTCCCTAGCAGGTTAGCACTCTAGCGGACAACTTGTCAAAAAAGTAGCAAGTCAGTTTACCTCTCATCATCAGAAAAGCGGTGGAACATTCTCTTCTAGGTTCAATTATTATGAGGCCAGAGAGAAAAATTCTCCCAACCAAATGCTTGTCTCTTCAATTCTCATTTTTTTTGTCCCAGAATCTGCATTTTCCTCTGAGTCATTTTCAATAAAACTCTGATCTCTGCGATATAACAATACAGTTTAATGTAGTTTAATCCATTCTAAGTATTCTAAAGAAAAGAAACATTTCTACCATCTGTCTCCTTCTGCCTTCTCATCCAGTTAAAAAACAGAAACAAAGTCAGCACACATAGAAAGTTCTGCCTCAATCAAATGTACACAATTTTATTTTGCAAAGCTGGATATTTAGTTTCTTTATCTAAATCATCTACATTTAGGTTAATGGACACTTTAGTTCTTCCATAGAACAATGGTCGGGTACATTATGGCACATCACAAACTTTTGCAGATGTGCTCATTAATTTTTTTTTCCAAAAATTGCTTTAATTGCCCATGATACGCTTGGCACTGGTAAATAAAAACAAATAAGCAGAAATTATTTTAAAAATGACTCTGTCTTTTGAAACTAAAAATATGCTTTTAGAGAAAAAAATAATTAAAAATAGAATTTTACTATGGCTTGCCATAACTTTTATGAAAGTAACAGGGAACAGCACAGAATAATGAAAAATGACATTCTTCATGGCATGGTAGGTATCCTTTTGTCGTTGTGTGGTTTGTCCAGCAATGGCATGTTTTCTGGGTATGATCTTGTTTTTGAGTTTACCATTGCCTCCATTATGTCTGAAAAGTGCAGAAGCTGGATAAGTGTTGAAAATACTAGTCAAAAAAAAAAAATTTCACTACAACAAAACTAAAGTGGCAGTAATATAAATAACTACATATGTAATGAAAATGGCAAATTTGGCATGTGTGTATGGGATGAATCTTTTGAAGATAGTATGGATTTTGAGCAACATTAGCAAAGCATACATCATGTGACCAATACTGTGCTGATACAATTGCAAAAACTAGCAAGAGTAGCCTGCTGGCCTCTCTCATCCCCTACCTGCTGTGTTTTTCCAGAGTTTTATCTACCTTGTGAATTCCCATGTCTTTTATTTACCAGGTTTATTGTTCATTCCCACTAAACTGTAAGTTCTACAAGACCAGGGTTTTCTTGACTAAAGAATCTTAAGTGCTATAAATAGTATCTTACACATAGCAGGGGCTCACTAAATATTTGTTAAATCAAGGAATACATAAGTAAAGGAGTGAGCAAATGAACAGATAAAACATGATATCATTTCAACATGAATAATATTGGATGAATTCTAAGAATAACTTGTATTTATGTTTTTTAAAGCACTCTAAAGGAGACCCGTTTAATCTTCCTTCTCCTCCTAGAGAAGCCTGGTATAATTTCTACATATAAGTAGTTTTGATTGATTATATATATATATATTTTAAAGTATGAGAAAATAATGTGAAAAAAAACACTGGGGGAATAATTTATATGAGCAAATGTAGGTATTTTAAAAATATTCTGATATCCCGGTCAACATTCATCCATCAACTCAACAAATATTTATTGAATATCTACTATGCATCTGGCTTTGAAAAAGAAAGACAATATTACTGGCCTTATTGTAATACTTGTAAGCAAACAAACAAAGTGAATCATTTCAGAACATGCTAATGAAATGAAAATTTAGGGTGATGCAGGCATGAGGAACTTGGTTTTTTTGGCTAAGGCGAACAGAGATAACTTTTGAACAGGGATCAGAATGGAGTGATTGCACACTCTGAGAATACTAGAAAGAAAAGTTCTGTAGGCAGAGAGAACAGCAAGTGTGAAAGACAAGAGGCAAGCAAAATGAGCAGGTTTGCAGAATGGAATGAAGGCCAAGAGATGGCTGGAGATCACTAAGAGGACTGTGATGTGAGTTGAAGACAGAAAGGTATCTGGGGGACGCTTTGGTGGCTCAGTCAGTTAAGCGTCTGCCTTCGGCGCAGGTCATGATCCCAAAGTCCTGGGATTAAGCCCCACATTGGGACTCTCTGCTCAGCGGGGAGCCTGCTTCTGCCTCTCCCTCTGCCTCTCCCCCTGCTTGTGCACACACTCTCTCTCTCTCTTTCAAATAAATAAGTAAATAAGTAAAATCTTAAACCAAATAAAATAAAATAAATTTTTAAAGATTTTATATATTTATTTGTCAGAGAGAGGGAGAGAAGAAGAGAGAGAGAGGGAGTGCACAAGAGGAAGAGAAGCAGGCAGAGGGAGAAGTAGGCTCCCTGCTGAGCAAGGAGCCCAACGTGGGGCTCGATCTTATGACCCTGGGATCATGACCTGAGCTGAAGGCAGACGTTTAACTGACTGAGCCACCCAGGCGTGCCCCCTCCCTTTTTTTTTTTTTAATATTTTATTTATTTATTTGTCAGAGAGAGAGAGAATAAAATGAAAGGAAGGAAGGAAGGAAGGAAGGAAGGAAGGAAGGAAGGAAGGAAAGAAAAGAGAAAGAAAGAAAAAGAGAAAGAAAAAAAGAAAAGAAAGAAAGAAATTATCCGGGACTAAATCATGTACAGCTGTATTTACCATGGGAGGAGTTTCACCTTTGTTTCTTGTTGACCTGTACTTTGCTGGAAGTTTTCATGTTTGTAGGTAACACAATTTGATTCACTTTATGCTTTTAAAAATATCCCAGTTGTGACTAGAAGAAGACCCACACTAGTGGGAAAAATATTTTTATCATGAGTAGTTTTCTTTTTCCTATTAAATTTTTCAGCGAAAAATGGTAATAAAAAGATAGCGCATTGAATTGTCATTATTTTCTACATATTTTTCTTGCTTTAAAAGTCAAAATTTTATTCATGAGTGCTGCAAGTACAATTTTTTAAATTTTATAATTAGTTTTTGTCTAAAATGCATTCATTTCTTCACAACTAACCTAAAATCTCCAGGGTGTAGAGAAAAAAAATTAATGACAGTTACTCCAGTCCAAGGATATCACTTTCTACAGAAATAATTCTAAATCTTGGGTTACTTCAGTCCTTTTCTGTGAAATTGCACATTAACCCTGGCTGATTGCAATGGGTAAAAATCATCAATATTTCACTTCTCCCCCCCCCCAAAAAACTAAAACCTGATGGGATAAGTTAAAATTTAAACCACGATCTCGTATTAAATTCAGTTTTGGCAGTTAGTAGATATTTTTTATCCTACAACAACAGATGTGACTAAAAGAATTGATCTTGTTGACATGGTTACCCTTGTGTGGATAGAAATCAATATTAACAATATCATCTACCATTGCACATTCTGGCAAGGAAATTTTTGCCATTCATAAAGTCAGGCTGAGCTTGTTTTCCATTGTAGTGTCACAGCCTACTTCTTTTTTTTTTTTTTTTTAAGATTTTATTCATTTATTTGACAGACAGAGACAGCCAGCGAGAGAGGGAACACAAGCAGGGGGAGTGGGAGAGGAAGAAGCAGGCTCACAGCAGAGGAGCCTGATGTGGGGCTCAATCCCACAACGCCGGGATCATGCCCTGAGCCAAAGGCAGACGCTTAACTGCTGTGCCACCCAGGCGCCCCCACAGCCTACGTCTGATGGAAAACATTTTTATCTGCAATTGGCTAAGTCATTTATCTTAGTGAGACAGCACGTGCAGCAGACAGCATCAGCAAGTAGATAAAACTGCCATCATTAATTATCCTGAGGGCTGGAATTGGGGTCCCTGAGCTTCCAGTAGCCAACTCACAAAGAGGGTAATAAAACTTGTGATTCAAACATAATTAGGTGCCATATATTGTTAATGTCTTTTTAGCCACCTCTTTAAATGCAGGATCAACTCTAAGTCTATGTGAAGCTGATTAGCACCCAACCAAATGTTGCAGTGTTTAATGTGGATTTACTATTGGCATTGCATTTGAGCTTCCTGACAAATTTCATGACAATCATTCCTGTGTTATGGGTAACTTTAGCCCGGATCTACACAAACCAATAAAGTGGAAGACTGAAACAATACTCCAGGTAGTTTTTCTCCCACATTTTGATTGATTAAAATTTCAAGAGAAAATTTCAGAGAAACACCAAGTTTCCATTTAAAAATATTTTTTCCTGTAAAGGTCATCTAAAATGCAATTATCCATTAGGACCATCATTTTGACAAATAGGACATAATTTCAGAACATCTAATCAAACAAATACAATTACACGAAAAATTTGCTGCACCTTTGTCCCTGATATATGATATACAAATCTTGCTGACCCTTGTGACTATTTAAATATTAATTTAGCACTTATGCATTTAGCTATTGACCCTTATATTTTCTGTTATAGACTTTATAGTTTTTAAATGCATTTCTACATATGCTTGTCTATATTTAATGCAGAAGTTTCTGCCTGGACTCTGATTTTTCTATTTGATGAGTTCTACAGCATTTTGCTATGCTATTCTTTATATTTACACTCATTCATCTCTTTAATATTTTCAGTTTGTTTAGCATTGAGCTTTAATTTTGCAGATAATCTTTTTCTCTAAAATTATACCAGCATTTCTCCTAAAATTTACCAGAACTTTTATAAATTGGATCATCCGTTTTTATCTTATGCAGTGAAAATCTACCCCACTCCCACTCAGAGAATTTCTTAACTACCTAAATCAATGATCAAAATGCACATACATGTTACAAATGCTTCCCCCACCCACCCCTGGCCCACTAGATTAAATTTCAAATATTTTGTAATATGTAAGGTTGGTTCAGGTAGAATATCTGAATTTACTTTAAAAAAGTAAAATTTACAAATCATTCAGAGAGGTATATGATTTATAAAAACACTATTTACCTGTCACAGAGGAGTGTTCATATCTGTGTGTGTGTGTGTGTGTGTGTGTGTGTAAACTATTTAGGTTTCATACATAATTGGAAAGACAACAGTATGGGAACACTGGATAAATTGAAGTGGAAGACAGAGAATGAAGGAGGATACTTATAAAGAGGCTTCTCCATTTCATGATTTCCCCTATATTCGCCCTTCTCATAAATCAAGCATTACATAAGTTGAAAAAAAAAAAAAAGCATCATAAATGTCTTAAAAACGCACTAACAACAGCTCCATACAGGTTTTCAAGGGAAACAGTGGTGGTTTCGGAGTTCTTGGGTTTTTTTTCTTTTGACATTTGAGGTCAGCATCAAGCACAACCACAAGTTCCCATAACAATTCTTCAGTGTCCTCACTAAGTGACAGGATTCTGATAAGGGCAGCACCCAACTGACTCAGTATAGCAAGTATCATACTTTTGACTCATATGCATGGCCTCTTGCTTTTATGTTGCCATCTGCAGAAAAATAAATCATCATAAAGTTGACTGAGTGTGTCCTATATTCATCTGCTTGACTGTGTTTGATGTAATTGACTGACAACAATAAAAGAGAATTAGAGAAAAGAAGCATCAGTACTGTCAAGTGGGTGTCACATGACCCACGACTTCCAAAGGATGGTCAGGATATGGATGGCCTGAGAGGAAAGAAGCCATCCAAGGAGAACAGAAACAGCACAGAAAGAGCATGACAGCATGGCGTCTGTGTCTGTGTGCAGAGCGTGTTGCACGTGTCAGAAGAGAAGGGAGGAAGGGTATTTTGCACAGTTAAAAGGTTAGTCTGATTGAAACAGATAGTTCAGTTGTTAACTAATAGGAGATGATTTTAAAACTGCAGACTTCAGTGAAGTTATTGGATACTGTAATTTCGGTTTATTTTCCTATCACATTTGACATCTCAGCACAGTAGCACTTGTAGCACACTGAGGAAAAACTAATTATCTTGAAGAGAGCATTCTGTATAATCTGTGGTTTTCATGTTTTTTTCCTCCTCTGTTTACCAGAATATGAGACTAATAGAAAATCAGTGTCCAGTCAGACCAGGACACTCTATAGACAGCAGAATCCTGAGGTGTTTTTGAACTATTATATAAAGAGGGGTACCAGGGTGGCTCAGTCGGTTAAGTGTCTGCCTTTGGCTTAGGTCATGGGTCCCTCAGGGTCCTGGGATTGAGCCTTGCATTGGGTTCCTTGCTCAGCGGGGAGCCTGCTTCTCCCTCTCTCTCTACCTGCTGCTCCCCCTGCTTGTGTTCTCTCTGTCAAATAAATAAATACAATCTTTAAAAAAACAAAAAAATAAAGTAAATAAAATAAAATATTGTATAAAGAAAATGTCTGAAACCATATCTGCTAAGACAGCCAAATACATGTTACTCTAAATATTTATAAACCATGGACTACAACATCCACACATTTTTTAATTAGTAAAGAACAAATGGAAATCGTCGGCCAGAGTTTTTCTGATGGTCTGATCGGATGTGTTGCTTGTGCATCTGCCCCTTGACTCAAGAGTCTTATTACACCTCAAATAGTTCTTCACATTTTCTTGTTAATTCCTCCAATCACTTTCGAAGTTTTAGCTCTGCTTTTCCAACTTCAGTGCTCTTGTATGTATGATCTTGCTGTTGGGTAGCAGTCTTTTGAAATGAGAGAAAGGGTTTTTTTTACACTTCTCTTGGATGATTTTGTGAATAGAGTCAATCTAAGCAGAAAAAAAGTAAAAGCCTATATGCCACTTATCTATGTTGACTTATATATTAATTTTTAATTTTATTTATTTTTTAAAGATTTTATTATTTATCTGACAGAGTGAGTGAGAGAGAGAGAGAGCACACACTAGTTGGGAGGAGAGGCAGAGGGAGAGGGAGAAGCAGAGTCCCTGCTGAGCATGGAGCCCAACATGGGACTGGATCCCAGGACCCTCAGATCATGACCTGAGCCGAAGGCAGACACTTAACCTAGTGAGCCAGCCAAGCACCCCATGTTGATTTTTTTTTCTTACCTTTGAATTATCCCAATGTTAGAAACTTGAATACTTTAAACTTTGTCTTGCAAGCAGGTGCTCCAGGCATAGTACTTAATCAGTGTAGGATGGCAGAATATGCCAGAGCAAAATACGCCACTTTGGCAAAAGGATTATTTTGAGCTGAAGGCAACTGAGAAGAAGCAGATGCAAGAAAAGTCCACCCCTCCACCAAACAGGCATCTGTCTAAAAACTGGGCATAAATTTACAAAGCTGTTCTTCCTCCCTTCTCTACCAGGAAGGACAAAAGTTAATCACTGGAGACAACTTTAAAGATTTATTTATTTATATTAGAGAGAAAGAGAAAGCATGAGCAGGAGAGGCAGGGGGCGAGGGGGAGAGAGTCATAAGGAGACTCCATGCTGAGCCTGGAGCGTGATGCAGGGCTTGATATTTTGGCCCTGAGATCAAGAGCTTGAGCAGAAACCAAGAGTTGGACGCTGAACCAACTGTGCCACCCAGATACCCCTAGTGGAGACAAGTTTCAATTCTATCAGCCTGGAGACAGCAACCAAGGAATCTACAGAATAAACTTCACTAATTAGCCTTGATCTATCATTAGTTTTCCCATGCATTTGCCTTTCTACAATTGGCTGCCTCTTGAGACTTAAGGTTCTTTTCTTTTGTCTTGTCACTTTTCTAAGTATTATTCCTTTATTAAGATACTACAAAAGCCCAGTTCTAACGAAATCTCTGAGTTACCCATCTCTGGGTACTCCCAAGTGCCATATGGACTTCCGAAACTTTTAAGAGACTTCTGTTTCTTTTTCTCTTATTAATCTGGCTTGGGCCAGTCTAATTTATGAGCCCTCACCAGGAAAACCTAAGATTGGTAGAGAAAGAGATTTTTCCTCCCCTACATCATTTAATTCCAAAATCCTGTGGCTCTCTCAGCAAATCTTTATGGCTATGTAATTTCATTTCATTCCTAGACGTAATATTCAGTATAAGAACCTTGAGTTCTGGCTATACACTGCTGAGAAAATCCTTTGTTCATCCAGCCTCCCCATATGGTATAGCTCTAAAGATGGATAGCAGCAACAAACTTAGTGAGTCCACGTGCAGGGACTGAAATGGGAATGACAGATAGCATGACACACAGAAGAAACAGTCAATTAATCAGTCAACATTGATGCATGGTGCTCCTTCTACGGTCCATGCCAGGCATTACAGGAGGGCTTGACAGAGGCCTTGCCTGAGAAGGTCTGACTTGGAGACCAAATATTTCTTCCAGTATTTCTAAATACTTTCCCAATATTCCCAAGTTCCCATATTTATTAAATTATTAATTTTTAAGAGCAACTGGTGACATTAAAAAGAGTTAAATATGAATGTTTTGTAGAATCATTAAATGTTCAGGGAAAATTTTTTGCGGTCGGACTTCTGTAGCAAGATTTCTGAAACAAACATGAAAGGTATCGTATGAAGCTGGAACCGATGTAGCAGAGAAGCTGAAGACTGACTCACGGTGGCATATTCTGGAAAGAGTGAGATTTCGCTTAAGAGAAGCTATCACCAAGACAGAGCCTGAAGTAACAGAAGACCATCTGTTCAGCCGTCAGAAATGCCATGATTTACTCAGCGTAAGGGACACAATTCAAGGGACAAAGAACAAAACGTGTTGAAAAAAAGCTCAGCAAGGAAAATGGCTTTAAAATCATGTTTCTTACTGACGGTCTGTTGACATTCTGCACGTAATAGGTGTCCAAAGAATGCCAGAGAATTATCGTCTGGTCAGAATAAAATATGTCTCTTTAAAAGCTACATTAAGGCTTTTATCTCCTGAATATGTTCTGACTTTGGAGATTTTAGAATGATCAATTTCTATCACTGGTAGAGAGCCATACTCTGAATATTGAGTTTAAGATCTATCATTTGCTTGAGCTATATTATAGTAGTTTAATTTTTAAAACAACACTGATGAAATCGTTTTCATACAGGAGCTAGACAATAGATTGTAATACAGATTAGAAGAAAATGCAGTACATTTCTTCAGGGTACAAAGCAGGTGCAGTTATGTCTGTGCATGTGCATCTGATGCTTATGTATTTTAAATGTAAATTGTTTTCTTTTAAGAGAAAATACTATATTGAATATTGATGCAAAGGGATTATATATTTGTGTTTTATTTTCCTGAGTTGTGAAACTCATTTTCTGCCTCTAATGAGAGTCCATGAAATATTCCACAATGTTTGCAACAAATCTGGCTTTTAAGGAACAGATTTATATAAACTATACCTGGGATTTTTCTGTGCCTATATGCAATTTCTTTCTTTGTACCATTTTATGCAGGGTTATTATAATTTTATCTATAGATGTGTTTAAGTATGTTTTGAGTAGTATGGGAAAAATCAAAATTTGAAATTGAACAAAGAATTCAAGATGAGTTATCAAGACAAATAATTTTCAAATAATGAATTTTAGAAGGTAAAATACTCCTGCAAAATCTTCACTATATAGAGCACATATCTGAACAATTTCAAGTTGTGACCTAGTAATCAAAACCTTTCCATGGGACTGCCTACAATTATCATCATTAAGAATAGTGTGGATGTTATATATAATAAACATCGAAGAGGCCTTCTTTGAAACTAATGGCCAATATTACTATAACTCAAAAGCAAGTACATGAGCAGTTACATGAACAACTTCATAATAAAGAGGAAGCTCAATGGTATAAGAAAAAGTTGACTTCAATCTCAGTTTGAAGTTAAAGCATAAATTGGGACCACAGTGAGCATCTGTAATTACAGAGATGTGCTGTAGAATGGTATGTGTTCTTTTTCTGAAGCATTTCTGAAGAAGATAAATGAGGCATGATGGTATACTTTTTCATTGGTTATATTTTCAATACCTCCTTTGTAATGAGCCTAAGGTGGCTTGGGAGAAGAAAGACATAAATCTCTAAATGGAGATATCAGAATGGTCTCTCGATGCAATGATGAGCAAAAAAATAGTTGAATTCATCAGGGTAGCATAACTATGAAAAACAGAAAGACCACGTATTAGTATTGTTGATAAAGAGCTTGAACTCCACAAAAATGAAGTAAAAATGTGATAACTCAAAAGAGAGTCTGAAAATGATGGCAGAATGCATGTTTCTACCATCCTACCCTCTTAATTCCAATTCTATCCTCAACTACTGCTCCTGAATGAAGTACTACTGAGTAGACTGGTAAGGTCTCAGACTGCTGGGTAGGGAGACAAAAATTAAGCATTTAGTACTATCTAAACTCTAGGTTCTGAATAGCTGTTCTAATACTATTCAAAGCTGGTTTGAAGCATGGTGACAATAGGCTTCTTTCCCTCTGTAATGCATCACATCTATTCTCCTAATAAAATCATAGGCCTAGAGACCTTTGGAGGCAGGCCCTGTGCTGATAAGCTTACCAAATGGGTGAGCCAAAAGGAATGCATCCTTTCCACAGATAAGCAGTTCTGAAAAACAGAAAACTAGGAAGTGGTTGAGCAAAACAGTAACTCATGCTGAAGTTTCTCTGCATGAAAGCATGAGGACATAAAAGCAGAACCCCCGCTCCCCAAACCTAACCCCAAACTGGAATCTGGAAAAAAAAAGAAAAGAAAAGAAAAGGAAAGGAAAGGAAAGAGAAAAAAGAAAAGAAAAGAAGATGTACACAGAAAGTTTACCTTCTCTTAGCCAGACAGATGCCTTGGGACCAAGTGTGAAGAGTTCTGGGATGAGAAATCAATACTGGGGATCTTGGAGAAGACTCCATCATCTGCACCAACCCATGGACTGCTGAGAAGGCCTGGAGTTCCTTGGAGTTCCTTGGCCCTGGGAGACATGTTAGAACGTTATACAGAAGACGCTCTTTAACCTGCATTTTGGAGAATAGCAAATTTTTCAATGAAAGAGACTATGAAGTAGAAAGCATTCTTGACGGCACTTCAACAGAGGACAGACATTGCCAGCTCGGACGTCACCAATGCCTGTTTGTGGGCATCAAAGCACTTCCTGCCTTTTGCATCCCTCAAGTTACCGCGATAGCGTGATCTGATTTATAAAGGCAAACAAAGCCACGAACAGATACACGCTTAAGGAAGTTCAGCCCCTAGAGACCAGAAGAGTGGTGAAAAAACTCCAAACAGGTAAGTTGTTTTAGTGAATTTGAATTTGGATTTGAATTTGAATCTAGCTTTGAAATTGAATCTGGAGGAAACCGATGACAACTGCTACAGAAACAAAAAGGGACCTTGAGATTAATTCAGTTCTTTAACAATAAGGCTTTCAGGTACTAAAATATATAATTCTCAAATTTAAAAATTAGAAGTGAAGAAGTAAGTGGTGATTGTTAAAATTAGGCTAGTGTCCCATAATCTTAAAATGGTGAAAATGCAAAGAAATTGACAAGGGACTTGTAATGTGTATCCAGGGAGTCTGCTATGTGAAATATAGAAGTTAAAGAAAAAGAAAATAAAAGAGGTTGGGGAGAGGCTGTAAGTACTGAAATGACAGATAATTTCCCACACCAATGCGCATATGGATGCACACGCACACGCGCGCGCACACACACACACACACACACACACATCCATTCTGGAATGCTTTGGCAAAACTTCTGTATTCTAATTTTTTTTTTTTAATTAACAAGCTTCCAGACAAAAAGAACAAATTATTTGCAACCACCCATTGACTCCTCTGTTTCCCGAAGCAACAATCATAGTTCTGGTAATCCAATTTGTAAGGAGCACTTCCATCTCCTACAGGAGCCAAACTTGTTAGTCTCTTTTTTCACCCAGGTCCAGAGCCTTGTAGGTCTATAAATTCAGCCTTTCTTTTTCTTTCTTTCTTTCTTTCTTTCTTTCTTTCTTTCTTTCTTTCTTTCTTTCAACTCTTTCTTTTCTTTCTCTCTCTCTTCCTTCCTTCCTTTCTAATTTTATTTTATATTTATTTATTTATTTGTTTATTTATTTATGAGAAGGAAGGAGAGAGAGAGAACATAAACAGGGGGAGAGACAGAAGTTGAGAGATAGAGAATCTCAAGCAGGCTCCACACTCAGTGCAGAGACTGACTCAGGGCTTGATCTCAGGACCCTGAGATCACAACCTAAACTGAAATCTAGAGTGGGACGCATAACAGACTGAGCCACCCAGGTGCCCCTCTTTTTGTTTTATCTATTTCTTATCCACAGAAGTATTTTTTCATTTCTTTTGATACCAGCTATGATTATTTTGTTTTTCTCTTTTATTATATTATCTATTATTAGTTGGGGGGCCTATATTACATGGAAATCTTCTCTATCTCTCTTTTATACATACACACACTTTATTTTATTCCCTTTATTCTTAATCCCAATCCCATTCCACTATAAGCACCTATTCTTTTATTCATAATTTGCGTTCTTCCTAAACCACTCTCCATGACTTATTTACATTACTGTGGATTTTTGAATAATACATAGCCTATTTTGGTGTGTTTTATGCTCATAAACTGCATTATGCAATACATCTCATTATGTAATATATCTCAGGAAAATGTCTTGTTTCTGGTTTTTACCGAGCATTTTACTTTTGATATCTAGCTATGTCGATGTACACAAATCTTGTTCTTTCTACTGTTAGATAATATTCCATCATATGTGTCGCACACATTTCCTTAATTTCTTTTCTTTGATGGCATTCCTGAATCCTTGCCCTGAAAAGCATGCTGAAGATGGATATTGTCACACCTTTCTTTCTGTCAGTGTGGGAGGATTTCTACAAGAAATAGACCTAATTTCCAGCTTCACAGGGAATTCAATTACCGCTGGGGATGATTGGATGTCTGGTTTTGACTCAGCCAAGGTAAGGGCAGTGGAATTTCTATTGTTTTGTTTAGGGTTTGAAACTGCCCTGAAAACATGCAAGGTTAGTTTCTTTACTGATAAGTTTGTTGCTGGCCTAACTATTTGGATGAGCCTGACTTGACTATTTACCAAGCCACTGAGAGCTTTTGGAGCAAGCTCTCCCAAAGATAAATTCCTCATGCAGATCTTAACAGCTCAAGTCAGAGAATCAGCCCACTCCCAGGGCACAGAGATTAGGCCCATGTGAGTTCATACTGTGGATATTTTTCAGATCTCTGCATTGACTAAATAAAAGTCTTAAGTGGGTATATTTTTGGGGTCTGGTGAGTTAGTTCAAATATCTGAACTGGGAAAAACAGTACAGATCTATCCCTAAGAGTGGAATTGCTGATTCATAGAGTATATTTTTGTTTCATTTCAATAAATTGCAGAAAGTTCTCCTTATTGGTTTTACTAGACCAAAATGTCCAAGACTTTCTACTTTTTCCTCCAACTGTGGGTGCCGTCTGAAGTTGTTAATTTCTATCAACATGATTGCTGCATAAAGGTATGGTAGCATGACTTTAATGTGCACTTCTCTGATTCCTAAAGTGTTTATATATCTCTTTGAAAATGTATGGAGTCCCTTTGTGAATTACATATTTTAATCCTTTGCCCATTCTTTATTGTGTTTTCTGTCTTTTTTTCTTGAGGAATTCCTTAAATATCCTTGATATTAATCGTTATCTACTTTTAATCTTTGCTACTTTTTCTGTTAGCCGAATTCAATTCCCTCTTTTATAAAGTAGAAATAGTAATAGTCCCTATAGCTCCTTTTATCCCCTCTAAAGATTAAATGAGATACTACATATAAAATACTAGTACAACATTTAATTTTTGGCTAGAATTCAGTTCATATTAGGTATCTATTAAGCTTTTTCAAATTGAGCTAATACTTTTGATGGACCTAGATACATATATTAACTTAGATTTAAATTTAATTTTAATCTGTGTTTAAATTGAATGATTTCTTCTGTATTATATTTAATCCAGGACAAAAGTCTCAAGCTAGACACAGGAAGTTTAGAATGTACATTATGGTGACAGATGAAGGAGATGCAGCTGGGAAGTCAGAAGCCATTACTCTGCACTTGAACTCACATTAGCCTGGCACTCCAGCCTGTGTGGGAAGCAGACTCTGCCCTTAAAGCTGACCTGCCTTTCTGCAGCAAGCACCTGACCTGCTGATGATGGAGGGACCCAAACTCTCTTCATTTGAGCACAGTTTTATCCATTGAATCCATATATTTGTATTTTCAAAACTGCAACACTTTCATCACCATTACTCTTGCCCCTAGTGTGTGATTTATCATCCAACATGTCAAAATATTTCAAAAAAGGTATCATGAAATACAAAGTCTAAATTGTGTCTGATTTCTATATGAAGAAGAATAAACCTAGAAGGGAAAGAATAAAATACACCAGAATGTCTTGATAGGAAATAGAATCATTCATAAAATCATGAGGAAAATATTTGTATTTTAGATATTTGTATTATAGATATTGGCAAATAGAGATAGATATGGAAAACAATGGGTCAATTGGAATGCTCTTATATGTGTGTGAAGTTTTCTCTCAGTAGAAACTTTTCCTTTTAGTTACTAAACAAATTCTCTAAACATTGAAAATATTTCAGAAGTCCTCAGGAAATGATCATTAAAGTAAGCTGCTAGTGTTTGATAAATTCCCACCCTTGTGTCCTTTCTTGGCTCTTTCAATCAATACCTCTGTTCTTGGCCAGATTCCTTACCAGCAAGGAGTTCTGGGGAGCGTTTTATGCTCACTTATCTAAATCAGATCAGTATAAAATGCTTGCTGTCCTAAATTGTATATGTTCAGTCTAGATTAATAAAAATAATTCATCCCTTCAAATTAGTTCCTGGAGTACTATGTTAAGTGGATGAAAGATCACATCTAGGCACAGAGGAAAAGAGTACAATGTGAATTCCATTACCAGAAACAGCCACAGGCAAGGGAGAAAGACTGTAGCTTCAAGCTTCTTTGGAAACTTTGACTTTCCTAAGCAAAATCATCTTCACCTCTTCCTAATTCCACAGGATGTACTTTCAGAATACTTTGAATAATTTAATTATAATCATGTTCTCTGGATATCTAATAGATCACATGTAAATATGAAATAACCACTTTTCTTGAAAGCTTTCAGACCAGCTATTGACTTTTATTACATTAATCAGTAAATTTCATTTAATAATCAAATAAATTACAAAATATTATAGACTTAGGGATTGTGCATATTTTCAAGCTTTCCAAACTGAGCTGACCCTCATGTAATTCAATGAGCAATACAGGTGTACTTTTATGGCATTTGGATTATTAAGAAGCTCTTACTAGATAACACACTATTCCGTAAACCATATGCCAATATGTTCAAATCTCACAAATGTGATAGGGAGTGTTCCTTTTATTGTACTGTGCTGGAATTGTACCATAATCAAGATGTAGAACATGAGAAGCAGTAGTAATAGTCATATCTCATAGGTCATGAGTGAAGAGATGCGTTTTTATGAGTAACAAAAGGAAAGGCTGTGAGATAGGAAGAGAGGCGGTAAAGGAGAATGAGGATAGAGATTAAACTGAGATTTGCACTGTTAAAGAAATGCTAGGAACAAGAGCAGTCAATGTAGAGGCTGTCAGCAGAGAAGGCAGTTTGGATTTTCCTAATTGGCAGATCATTAGAGCTTTGCCCAAGACGAGGCTCAGTAATTGAGTAGAAGTGGAAGTAAGACTTAAGGATAGCTTGCGGTTAATAAGAAACATTAACAGCATTACTAGGGGAGCCTAGGTGGCTCAGTCATTAAACATTGGACTCTTGATTTCGGCTCAGGTCATGATCTCAGGGTCATGGGAATCAAGCCCCATGTATGACTCGGTGCTAGGTGTGGATCCTGCATAAGATTCTCTCTCTCCCTCTCCCTCTGCTCCTCCCTCCCCCGTGCATGTGTGTGCACACACTCACTCTCTCTTTCTCTCAAAAAAAAAAAAAAGCCTTTACTACTCTGCTCTTCTCTTTGAAGTCAAGAGAACAACCCTTAGAAAATGGAGAAGAAAACTCTCTCTTTACTAAAACAGGTAATAGCTGTAATTCCAAACCAGAAATTATGAAGAATAGCTGTTGAACACAGTAACGTTTCAGACCTAAGGAGTCTGGGTGCAGTGAGTACACTCAGACCTCATATCAGCCCTAGACAGAGTTCTCCCAAGGCAGGTGTCAGAGTTCTATGGGACACAATAAAGAATACCTTACCCAGAGCAGTAATTCTGGACAACTGGATAGACTGAGAATCAATCTCTAAACTCCATTCCACTCTAAGTATTGGAAAGAAACGTAAGACAGGAAGAGAGAGTACATAGATCAGCCATTGTCATAAGAAGTCACAGTCAGTACAGTGGTGTGGAGGAAAGTGCAATAGCAATTGGCTTTGCACACAATAAGATCTAGCTAAATCATCTCACAACACAGAAACCTTTGTCTCCTGGACCTACACTCTAAGCCATGCTGATTTATTGCTTCAACGACAACTAAAAGGATTGGACCACACTGGTGGATAAATCCCCTAGACCTCCTGGGTACCTGTTATGCTTCTGAGCTACAGGAGACTTTAATTCTCTTGAAACAAAATCAGTCAGTTAAATAAAATATCATGGAAGCATTATAAAACAGACAATAAAATCTGACTGGAGTATAAATGAAGGCCACAAAGTTAAAGAGGAAAACTTGAAGCAATTTTTGGGAAAGTACAATCAATAGGGAAAAGAACATTTCAAACAGAAGAAAGTAACTGTACAAGGGAAAACAGAGAGGTGGATTAGAGAGTAGGGGCAGTCAAATTTTCATAGTTAAGTTTAGCATGGCTAGCCTATAACACACATGGGGAAAAAGGGCCAAAATGAGAATCCCAGGTAGACACAGGCCAAGTCACAAAGAGCCCTTCATAAGTCATGACAGGTAGTGATGGTGGAAACGGGATGGAAGGAATGAGTAGGTAGTAGTTAGTCAAAGTGAGGGCTTCATGCTTTCTGTAAAGGCCCAATAGGCTGATGACCTTGTGATTTTCATAGTCACACAGATAAAAGGAAATTAGGAAATAATTCCTCTTCATACTTCTTCCTGCTGATGATTTTTGTTCTGTATTAGTGTCTTTTAATTTGAATTTTAGAGTCTCCTACTTAGCTCCTATGCTGTTAAGTAAAACATTAACCTACTATTGCATTCATTTTGTGTTAGGGCAGTGAGTCCAAAAGTTCATTCCTGCAACCACAATACAAATACAGGGGTCTTATAGGGGATGAATTCGTAATTAGTAATAATTACAAGGAATTATCTTTGTTCTGTGTCTGATAATTGAAAGTTACAAGTCGGACAATATATAAACTGTCCTATTGGAAGTAGGTCCTATGTAAACTGAATAAGAGATGTAGCTAATCTACAAACTAAGTACTCCCTAGCTGGCTTGGATACCACAACAAACATCTAGACCTTGAAGCCCTTTTGTCACGTAGAATAGCTTGGGGATCCTTTGATCAACACAGGGACAGCTGTGAAGATCTGACTTTTTCCAAAGCTTTTTGAAGTCTTCTTAAAATGAAGGATCATGAGGGTGAATATTTTAAACAAATGTTCTAGAGAATATAATATCCTAGTCAACAGGTATGGATAAGTGGATTACAGAACAGCAATTAAGCCCAGCCAAAACGAGAGAGGAGGAATTTGTATGGAAGCAAGAATCACAATTATGTATCTATCTACCTATCTGTTTGTTTGTTTATCCATTACCATTTAACCAGTGTTATGGAATTTATGGTATGTGTTAAAATGCAATAGGCCACATATAGATGAAAAATAAATAAGTAAAGTGATTGATCCAGTGGATAAATTATTGTACGGTAGCTACAGAAGAAAGTTAGAACCCAGAGATGCAAACCAAAGGTCCCACAAGGACAGTAAAGGTAGAGCAAAAAATTGATTTTATTCTCCCTAGCACCCAAAGCAAACAGTAGCACCATTCTTCATAATTTAGACCTGAATATTTCTTCTATGATTTCTCAGAGCAGAATCACCTTTTGAAGTAGAATATATATAAAGTAAAATTCATGCTTCTGCTTTTTTTACTTCCTCTTCCCCCAATTCACGCTAAAGCAGAAAGTCAAATTGGAGTTCTATAAGAGTTAAATTCACTAAGAGCCAAAAGCAGTGGGGTTCAAGTGCATAGCTTGGGATAAAATCTGAACTTCTTGGGGCGCCTGGGTGGCATAGCGGTTAAGCGTCTGCCTTCGGCTCAGGGCGTGATCCTGGCGTTGCGGGATCGAGCCCCACATTGAAAAGCCACTCAGATGCCAACTGATTTACCACGTTCCTTTAAATGTCAATGATACCTGAGGAGATCCATCCTCAGAATGCCTTCTCTTGCTCCAAAAGTATGTGTGCGTGTAGTGGGGTGAGAAGGATATACTACTCATCACCTCTTCCCTGAGTTCTTACTTCTACAAATTTATTTCATTTTATAGACTATCTCACTCCACTAGAGATCATCTCTTTACCCCATCAAATCATACTGTGCTAAACACCAACTCTAGTATTTTATTTCCACCAAGGGTAACATGGACACAAGAATTCTGGCCGACATTTTAGGTTGAAAAAGGTGTACAATGCAGGACAGTAACAGACACAATCACCAGGCTTCTTTGTCCCTGTCATCATTTTTTCTACTTGCCCATCACTTTCCACCTGCAAGAATCTTAACATAGCTTCCATTTTAAAATGGTAAACAAATTTTGCTTTCTGTCTGTCCCATCCCAACTTAGCTATGCTAATGTTGCAGAATGAGCTGTTTGATAGTAAATTTGCAGTGTTTGTTTGACCTCTTTGACTCTGTGCTCAAAGTATTGAGAGGGCAAAAACTGGCCTCACTCTCTTAAAGATGCTAAATCATTTTCTGGTCACTAGTTCGACTTTTCTTGCCTCATTCAGAGGGAAATGGTAGCGTCTAGTTGAAATACTTCAGGTGTTTGTCCTTTGAAAAACTGGGTAGATGCCTTCTTATTTAGGGAATAAGGTAAGCATTCTCTTGTGTTGAAGATACATATACTTCTATACATAAACACATACACATATTTACTTATTATGTATACATATTTGTGTATGTAAATATATTTATGTGCTTATCATATATTTAGATATTAAACTAGTATTTTCATTTTAATTATTAAATTTAAATTAAATATTAAAATGTTAAAAATAATACTTTAAGCATTAAAAATTAAAATTAAATCAGTAAGAATTGGGCAAATCCTAAAATTCAGAACAAACCAAAATAATAAATTGAACTGTATTTTATAGATGTAATAAAAACACTCTGAATGGGGAAAAGCTAGAACTAATCTAAATAACTTTTTCGGTACTATGTGCCTGGAGGCATTGATACCTGGTAGCAATAAGTTTATCTACAGACCAGATTGGGTTTCTTAATTGTCCCCTCTAAAAACAACCAAAGCCCCTTGGAAGAATGACTGATTGCAGGGCTGATGCAAGATTAGCCTGGGAACATCTTGTGCTAGAAAGTAAGCACGTGCTCAAAAACAAAATGGTGGTGACATGTCAAAAGGACATAAGAACCAAGTTGAAGGAGCTCCCACTGGCTAATGTGGGACAATTTGAGCTCCAAAATTATCATCCCAATGATGGGAAAAACTGACCTCATGTGCTTCCTAATGAGATTCCCTGAGAAGTTCTTAATGTCACTAATGAAGCATTCTTGCCAAAAATTCCGAACCTAGATCAAATTATGTGGAAACAGCAGATAATCTTAAATTGAGGAATATTCTATAGCATAACTATTCTCTGCACTTCAAAAGTATCAGTGTTTTATATGATAAAGACAACCAACGTGCATATGGAAAGATGCTGAACATCACTAATCAATAGAGAAATGCACGTAAAAATGGAGGTTCCTCAAGAAATTAGAAATAGAACTACCATATGATAGAGCAATGCTATTTCTGGGTATATATCCAAAAGAATTGAAAGCAGAGTCTTGAAGAGATATTCACACACCACGTTTATAATAGCATATTCACAATAGTCGAGAGAGAGAAGCAACCCAATATCCATTAGTAGATGAATGGATAAACAAAATGTAATGTAGACATACAAGAGAATATTATTCAGCCACACAAAAAAAGGAAATCCTGTCACAGGTTACAACATAGATGAAGCTTGAGGACATTATGCTACATAAAATAAGCCAGTCAAAAAAAGAATACTATATGATTCCACTTATATGAAGTATCTAAAGTAGTCAGATTCGTAACAGGAAGTCGAACGGTGATGGTCAGGGGTTTGGGGGCGGTGGGAAGGGGAGTTGTTCAATTAGTATAGAGTTTAAAGATAACAAGATGAAAAAGTTTTGGAGACTAGTTCAACAACAATATGAATATACTTAACACTACCGAACTGTACACTTGAAATAGGTTAAGATGGTAAATTTTGTGTTACGCGCTTTTTCACACACAAACACAAAAAATGAAAAACAAAAAGATATAAGGACAGGCAGAAAAAAAAACCTTTGAAGAAAGGAGGCAGTTAAATTCACTGCATAATCTTGGATTTGAGGCTGTACTTCGAAAGACAGTTAAGAGGGACGTTATCATGGGCAATTGGAACAAAACAGAATAAGGTTTGTTTCTTAGATAATAGTATTTTATTGATGTTGAATTTCCTGATATTGATAACTACGGTGAGGTTATGTAAATGAATATCCTTGTTCTTGGGAAGTCACACTTAGGAAGTTTTAGTGATGGGGGATATAATATTTCAATTTAGTCTTAAATGGTTCAAGAAAAGACACAGGCATATGTGTATTGAAATTGTGTGGGTATGTTTATGAGTGAGAAAAAACCAAATGTATCAAAATGTGAAATTGGTGAATCTTGATAAAGATATACAAAATTCTTTGTAGTATTTTTGCAACTTTTCTGTAGGAGTGAAATTATTTCAAAATAAAAATTAAAAATATGAAATCAATAAAATATGGTAAATTGATACATCTTCAAAGTTTTACAATTTAACATTTCATAAATCATCATACATAAACAAATCAAATAGATCTAATTAGTTACATACAGTATCAACCCACTAGCAAGCCTGTATATATGGATTGTGTGAAAACTCTTTGTACCTAGCACTGACTCTTATAATCTGCTTTTTATTTAAATACAGAGAAAACATTAAATTAATTTGTTAATTGCAGTTCTTCATGTAAGCTATTAGGCATTTGGGTAAATTCACATGCAAACACATATTAATAGAGAGCTATTAAAATTCCCTTGCCAAGACACACCTTAAATACCTTTGTGAATTTAACAGTGAAGGAGAAATTCTGATGTAGGAAAAAGTGAATGGGTTACAGGAATTTTAGTTTCTAAACAAATTTTAATCACCAACTGGCAAAATGGCATTTGTTTATAATAAGCTCTTATATTTTTCTCAAAAAAACTGAAAATACTATGTAAAGAGGTTGGGAAAGTCCCTGCCCCTTACTGGGAAATTTTTCTAATAGAATATATACTTCACAGGAAGGAGAAAATAGATTATTTGAATATAGCCTAGTGATTTATTGGCACATTAATTTGTTTTGCTTTCCTTGCTATAGAAATGGGGGAAGGGAAGGAGGAGAGGGAGGGAAAGAGATGGAGGGAAGAAGGCAAGGGGAGAGGGACTAGGGAGAGATGAGTGATGAAGGAGAGTTGGAAGAAAGGCAGTCAGGGACTGCCTTCCCTCACCCAAGAGGAAACCACCCTTAAAAGATTTTACACCAACCGGGAAGGAGCCGCCATCCTTGACATCTGTGACAAAAACCTGATTGGATGGCAGGGGCTTGGATGCAGGGCTAATCAGATTAAAACAGCCTGCCAACAAGCCCATAAAAACCCCTCGATTTAAACACCAAATCGACAACCCTCTTGGGGACCCTCCCTGTTTGGGAGCTTTGTACTATCACTCAATAAACCTTGCTTTGCTGCCCACCACTCTCTCTGGTCTACCTCTTCATTCTTCGAAGTGATGTGACCAAGAACCACCAAAGGAAAAGAAATCTTTTATTGCAAATGAAGGCAAGAGGAAGGGGGAGAGAAGGAGAGGTAAAGGTAGGGAAGGGAGGAATAAGGGAGAAAGAAAGGGGAGGAGAAAGAGCAGAGGAGAATTTTAAGTCTGTGTGTGTTCTGTTCTTTATATTTTTCTCTACCCATATAAATAACATTCTGCCTTCCTTGGCTTCAGAATAGAAATTGGTGAGAACATCCTGACATGGCTTTTAAAAAAGAATGTATTATGTTATATTGGTTACCTCCAAGAGGAAGGGGAAAGAGTATTTGGGTGGGCAGGGAGGTGGGGTGGGGAAAAAGAGGCAGAAGGGACAAGAGAGAAGGAAGCTGATAGGTTCATCTCAGGGTATTTTGTTGTGCTTAAAATATCTGGGAAAGGAGAGTCCCAATAACAACTCAGGTTAAATCTCCCTCTACAGAAGTGATGATTGAGGTCCTAAAACATTGTTATTTAATTTTCAAAACAGATTAATTAGAAAGTTTCTGTATATTGTAGGGAAGAAAAATAATTCTTCATCTATTCTTCTGAGTTTACAGGTGGGACCCCATAATAAAAGACAGATTAACAAGAGAAAAACAAGTTTGTTAACATGAATGCCTTATGTATACATGGAAGGTACCCAGGGAAAAATGAGCAACTCCCATAGGTGGCTTAGATTCAGACTTATTCAGACTTTAAATACCATCTTAAAAGGAAAAGGAGACAAGAGATGTAGGCCTCTTAAAGGGGAGTAGATGAGTATTGGGAAAGATGAATGGGCCCTTAGAAGTATAGATAAGAGATATGATCCTGACCAAGTCGGTCTGGGTGTGGTGTTGACTTCTAGTCCCCTTCCTGTGACAAAAGTCTATCTTCCCTGGTTGAGGGAACTCCCAGGGAGGGGATTGATAACTGAATTCCTTTTGAAGGATCTGTCTTCGGGCTGATTGGGGAGTTCAGAGAGATCTTTTCCCGTTTGCTGTTTACATTCCTGCAGCTCAAGATAATCCATACACGACAGCGACATAAGTTGTGGTGGCAAGTTCTGAATTCCTGCAGTCATATTTTGGAGGGGTGCATTCTGCTATCCTTCCATGTCCAAATTTGTGACTGCAGCTTCTTATCAGTTCTTCCCTAACCTGCTCCCTGAAGTTGAGGTTTTCTTTCACTTCTCAGAACACTTTTATTAAGAGTAAGACCTGGATTGGCCACCGAGCAGCTCTGTATTCAATCTCATCACCCGTTTCTACTCATGGAACATTTAGCATTAGAGTGTCATAGTTGGATGTGTAGCCTAGGATTCTTAAAGAAACAAATGGCTGCACTGAATTTAATTCGGTAAATAATACAGCAAACACCCACTGAAGTCTACTATTTGCCTGGCACTGGTTAAACTATGGTAGATAAGCCCAGAAAAAAAAGGAAAATGTAAGGATTAACCCTGAAGTGGGAGAGCGAGGTTCTTGTCGCACAGAGTCCAAGAATGAATCTCGTGGACAAAGGAGAGTGAGTAAAGCGATTTAAGTTTATTAAGCAAGGACACAGACAAAAAGCTCTCAGGAGCGAGAGGGAGGGGGTCTCGACAGGGTTGCCAATGTGGGCCTCCACTGACAGTCTTTCATTTAGAACTGACTAGGGAACTCGTGGCCTTATCATTCTTGTGATGTCTTGGTTTGAGTAAGGACTGGTGATGACATCTTTAATGGGTTACTTCTTTTTTAGGGTCTGGTTATTCTTTGTTGGGGACAGGTGATTATCATAAAAAAGACACTCCCCCCACATGCCTAGGGCAGGGTGGTCTGGTTTGTTCCCTAATCTCTGGTTTCCTTGCATTTCCACATTTTTGGGATTTTTGTGAGCCTGATTGAGGATTCCCCTATCTACTTTTCCCTACCTAGCTCCACCTGTCCTTTACTCACCCTTAGGAAGAAAAAAACTTCCCTTATATCCCTAATCGTCAATCTTGTGGGAAGAAACTGAATCATTTTTTTTTTAAAGATTTTATTTATTTATTCAACAGAGACAGAGACAGCCAGCGAGAGAAGGAACACAAGCAGGGGGAGTGGGAGAGGAAGAAGGGCTCACAGCAGAGGAGCCTGATGTGGGGGCTCGATCCCATAACGCCGGGATCACGCCCTGAGCCGAAGGCAGACGCTTAACCGCTGTGCCACCCAGGCACCCCGAAACTGAATCATTTTGTTAAATAAGTAACTAATTTAACAGATATTTGTTTAGCTCCATTTTATGGACAAGGTGCTAAGGAGGGTAAAATCAAAGTCTCTACCTTTTAGATATTTGTCATGTTGTAGGCAAAATGATATATATGGAAATTAATAGACAACTGAATTAATACAACAGTTTATCCTGGCAACAACATATTTCTTCTTCTTTCCAAAAAAGAAGAAATGGTAGCTCAATCTATTCTCTTTTCCCTCCACAGGGGGCACGTAAGGCTTGATATTTCACAATTCCTTTATATTTTTAGGGCAGGATATCCCTGGCATTTAGCTTTGTGCCTGATGCAAAGAATATGCTTAATACTTTTTTTTAATGAATGAAGTGTCAAAAACAGGATAATAGACCCATAATGTAGTCACTTACGCTAAGCCCCACATCACCAAACTGAGACTTAATTATAGTTTTGTTTCCCTCTCCCCCAAAATGGAATATTAAACCACTCAAACAGGAATTATGTGATCAGCAGTAATTAGGTAATCCAGCTGAAAACCCATGCCATGCCCGAAGGGAACCGAAGGGAACGTGACCCTGCCATAACTAATATGATTTTTTATTTAATCTAGCCTAATATCTTTGTTCGAGCTTCCTTCTTTCTATGAATCTTTCATTTTGTACAGCTCCTAGGAGCCCCTTTCTCTCTGCTAAATTCAGTGTTGCCCGATTTGTGAACTGTTGAATAAAGCTAGTAAGATCTTTAAAATTTACTTGGTTGAATTTTGCTTTTTAGCAGAAGGTAACAAATTAAAAAGAGATTTACAAAACATAAGGAATAGGAATGTAGCCTAGAGCTCTAAGCAAGTTCTCTAACAGTGGTGTTAAAAAGGCAAAATTCAGCTGAGTAAATTTGAAGATCTGATTAGATTTATTAAAGGATTCCTGAATTGGGCAGCATCTCATCTAGCAAGTAGTGGGGAGCTGTAGTGGTTCCACAAAATGGAGTTTTTATAGGAAGGAGGGCGGCCCAAGAAAGTTACTAGCAAAAGAAAGGATTGTTTCAGGCAAGACCACCTTCCTATATGGGGAAGGGCGGGGGATCTTATCATAGGGCAGATTCATATTTTGATGGAATGCCTTCTAACACTACTATCAGAGATTTTAGAAAAACTAATGTGCAAATAAGACCTTGATAGGTCAATCTGTAGCTCTATTTCTCTCTCTGTATCCACAGTCAGTAGTGAAAGGAGTGTGATTCTTCACCAAAAATGACACATACTCCAGGCCAGGCTCATTTCCTGGATGTAAGAATCAATCTTCCAAAGTTCTTACAGCCCAAGAAATAAATAAAACAGGAAAAAAAATGTGCAAATTTTGAGACACCCAGACCTGATTCAAAGTTTTACTCTTTCAACTTAATAAAATAAGGATATATGACTCACTTTGTAGGAGTATTGTAAAAGTAGGATTGATAAACTGAAATATATTTTTTTCTTTGTTCAATTACTTGTATTAAATTAATTTCATGTGTTTTATCCCCCTCTTTGGAGACTGGAAGGTAATACTTTTTTCTAATTAATTTGGGGGGAAGAAAAAGAATGTGTCACTTATGGACTTATGTGTCTTATTATTCTGGCTTTCTACATGAATTGCTTTATATTTTAGTAATTTTCTGAGAAAGGCAATTTAGGTCCATTTGATAGATGGCATACTGAGCTTCAACGACGGTTAGGTAAATTGTCCCAAGTTATACAGTGAACATATGGTAGAGATGATTAAATCAAATAATGCTTTAGCTGATATGTTTTGGATGCTCAAAAAAGCATAGGCATGCATACAAAAGGGATTCAATTATTCAGGCCCAGTCTCTATCTTTATTTTTTTTTCATTTTTAAAAACTTTAGGGGTGCCTCGGGGGCTCAGTCATTAAGCGTCTGCCTTTAGCTCAGGGAATGATCCCAGTGTCCTGGGATCCAGCCCTCATCGGGCTCCCAGCTCAGCAGAAAGCCTGCTTCTCCCTCATCCATTCCCCCTGCTTGTGTTCCCTCTCTCCCTGTGTCTCTCTCTGTCAAATAAATAAAATGTTAAAAAAAAATTAATCTCAGTATAGTTAACATACAGTGTTATATTAGTTTCAGGTGTACAATATAGTGATTCAACAATTCTCTACATTACTCAGTGCTCATCGCGGTAAGTGTACTCTTAACCCCCTTCGCCTATTGCACCCATCCCCGCACCACCTGCCCTCTGCTAACCATCAGTTTGTTCTCTACAGTTAAGAGTGTTTTGCGGGCTTCTGGGTGGCTCAGTCATTAAGCGTCCAACTCTTGATCTCAGATCAGGTCTTGATCTCAGGGTTGAGAGTTCAAGCCCTGTGTTGAGCTCCATACTGGGTGTGGAGTCCACTTTAAAAAAAAAAATGTGTTTTTGGTTTGTCTCCTTTTTTTCTCCCCCCCCCTTTTTTAGAGATAAGAGTGTGCATTTGATGGGGTGGGGGGTTTAGGGGGTTAGAAGCAGAGGGGGAGAGAGAATCTTAAGATGGCTCTCTGCTCTGTGCAGAGGCCAATACAGGGCTCCATCTCATGGCCCTGAAATCATGACCACAGCCAAAATCAAGATTCGAATGCTTAACTGACTGAGCCATTCAGGCACCCTGATTTGTTTTGTTCCTTTAATTGCACGTATGAGTGAGATCATAGGGTATTCATCTTTCTCTGACTGGTTATTGTTCTTCACATTATATTCTCTAGATCCATCCATGTTGTTACAAACCAGTCTCTATCTTTAGTCTTCTTTCTGAAACTTTACTCTTTGATTTTATACTTAAAAGGATATTTACCCAAACACCTGAACTCAGGGACGAGCATAAAAAGATAACAGAGGTGGAACAATAGATAGATGATAGGCTTCAAGGAATAATTTGCATTTAATAAGTTTTCCAGGCTACTTTCCACTTGATCTTCAAACTCTTTCTTCCTTGATTGTCTTGTTAAATGACTAAACTGATAATCTAGAAATTTTTAAAATGTACCTATTGGGCAATAAACTATATTCTAGAGTTGAGAGCCTATTTTAAAGCTGTTGGCTAAAATATTCATTTGTTAAACATCAAACTGCCTGTAGACTAGGAACTCACACTGCATTTGACAGCTGGGCACAGCCTCAAAATCCAAGTTTCCTTTATTCCCAGAATTGGGAAAGAACTTCTCTCCTGTCCTTAGTGTATTCCAGAGCCCAAAGCAAGAAGAAATGCAAATTTGCAAATGAGCTCCTGAGCAAACTCATTAGTTCAGCTTACACACAAACAAGGATACTGTATTTAGTCCGTAAGATCCTTATAGGATATAGCTCACGTGCCCAGAGTTCTAAGCAGTTGGAAGGCAAGGCGTGTTTAGAGTCTAAAGGGCAGAGCTGCTTCAAGGACAGCGCAGTGAAGGAGCCCTACCTGTTTGAACTAGAGTAAGAGCAGCATTTTGCTTAGATGTTTGTCAGTGACGGGAGATTCACTATCAGTTTGGAAAGAGGGGAGGAACTAAAGTTAGCTCACAAATTCCCCGCAGGGTGGAGTCTGAGCATAAGTGCCCTGAACTTCTCCCCCTGAGTTCTGACCTGTAAGTTTTCAAGGAAATTTTGAGAAATTTTTTTTTTCTTTCTTTCTTTTTTAATAGGAGACTGGGAGCTGTGAACCCCATCGTCGGAATCCTAGCTGGTAAGCGGAGATGCTGATAATACACTCCTTACACAAATATATAGTCAGTGATCTTTCCAAAGGAAAATTCTCTCTGCTAGAATCCTTGTTATAATGTTTTAGAGGTTTCTTCTGCCAATTTCTTCTCTTTTTGATTCTCCAAATTATCTTCATAGAAACAGCACAATCCTGTAATGCACAACCCCCCACACTTTAAAATGTTGGGTTAAATAGAGCTCTTCACCAGTGTACTGCTCTCAGTAATACTACACAATTCATTTAGTACAAGGTGATTACGTTTGACTGATTGAAGTTAATTCTGTAGTTACTTGGGTTTAAATGTTCAGATTAGATAAAAATACAGATCTTTAAAAAAAAAGTATTAGGTCTTATGTTTTCTGATAATTCTAGATGTCTTACAGTGCCATTAGTCATATTCAGTATTTATTTGGAGAAGTGAAAATGTCTATTTCATAAGCAGGGTTTCTTCCCTTTCATTTTACGAAATATTTGCCTAAGAATGGAGAGTTGGTACACTTTTATTTCATAGCAAAAAAAAAAGGTTTTTCTTCCCTGATTTTATTTTGAGGAGGGTGGGGTGTTTTTTAGGGGTAACGTTAGAGCAAACACGTTGATCTTGCTAATGGGATGCTCAGCATGTAATTCATGTGATCATTGACATGAAACATGCAGTTGCAACAGTGAACAGTGATGCATTTAAAGAATACTGCTCTGTGCACCTGTATTAAATAACATTTTCTTTCTCACTTACAGGCTTTGCACTTTCTTTATAATTTGCTTTGCCAGGTTCTAAACTTTGAACTCATGTGTAATTTGCTAATTTCAGGCATGAAACTTGAAACTGTGTAAAGATTAACCACTGAGTATTCATAGTCATTTAACTATTTAACCTTAGACGCAGAGGTGACTGGAAGGTCCTGAATTTCATGATTCCGTGAAAACAATCATTTTTTATAAAAGTTTTAGCTTTAAAGTTATAGCTGCCTAATAAAATTGACAGAACACAATTTACAAAATTTCAAAAGCTAAATTGAGGGTAAAATGGCAATTTCCATCACAAGGTATTACTATTAGAAGATATTATGAACATATCTTTTATCTCTGTATAAAGGAATTTACCTAATTAATTTCATTTGATCCTAACCATGAATCTCTGAAGAAAGTAGAACTTAAATTAGTTTTATATAACATTGCAGCACAGAGAAGTTAGGTGACTCGACTAAGAACAAATGTGTATATATACCCACCTTCTTAATGAAATCAAAATTAAATACATGAAATATTAAATTCAGGGTTTTTTAACTTGCATTGATTTTTTTTTTTATTCCACAGTAAGAGCATGTCAATTTATTTGCAAATGGTAAACGTAGAGGAGGCACAAAATTGTGGCTTGTGAAGCACTAATTGCCTTAGCTGGCAGGGTGAGTGCAGAATGAAGCAGCAACTATTCCTAGGAAATAAATACCTCCTTGGAGCGAGGGCACTCTGGTATTGTGCGCCCTGAGGATTGTATTCACTTCTGGTGTTGGCAGTGCATTTGGACAGGTGAGACCAGGTGTGTTCTCCCTGAAAGCCTATTTCACCCTGTGCAGGTGAGGTTGTGACATTTGAGCTGTGACAGGCCCAGAATGGGGACCAGCCTCTTTAACCTCTGCCTGGCTGGGACTAGACTAGAAGGTTTGATTAAAAAGAGTAGATGGATTTTTCTGCTGTAGTTTGCAGATGGAGTACAAGGCTGAAAAAAAGAATGAAGTTAGGGAAAAAAGAGAATGAGCAAAGAAACATTTTTCAAAAATCATAAAGTAAGATAAAAGGAAAAATAAAGAGCGGCAGGAATTCTGCTCTTTGCATTCTGCCCACACGCTATGCCAACATGGCTGACACCGTTCCTCAGGTGAAGTGCAGTCCCAGACAGTGGACTCTATTATTATCCTTCTCTCACCTTTTAGTTTCTAATCTCTTGATTCCAGAGTTTGGTCTGGAAGTAGAAGAAAATTATTCTGACCCCTCAAGATTGTTACAAGGATTAAATAAGAAACAAATATAAGAAGGCTAATGAGTTAATATGAATATCTTATTTTATTTTTTTAAGGTTTTATTTATGTATTTAAGAGAGAGAATGAGAGCAGGGAGGGTCAGAGGAAGAAGCAGACTCCCCGCTGAGCAGGGAGCCTGATGCGGGACTGGATCCTGGGACTCCAGAATCTTCACCTGAGCCGAAGGCAGCCGCTTAACCAACTGAGCCACCCCAGTGCCCCCGGATAACTTTTGTTAAATAAAGTTGGATTTTACTGGGAATATGATGGTAGCAAACTAATCTGTGTGCTTAAGTAACCTATTCAGAGTTTATAGTCAAGCCCAGTGAACCCTCAAAGTTCTGACTCTCCAAAGAAATCCCTAGATATAAGGCAAGATCTTTTGATTCTTAGTTTAATTGAAAATGTTTTTCTAATTAATTTCCATGTGGTTGGAATGAGAACGGCATCCCTCTAGGAATAGTTGTTAATATTGTGAAATAATTCAAGCTATTTTGTGCATTCTTACTAAGCTGCTGTTTTAGGGGAACAGTCTATCTTAAAGCCACTGCAGGAATGGAGTGGTTACAAAGATACATTAAACAAGATTCAGGCCTCCAGGTAGAATATATATAGTTTAGTAGGGTGGACCAACAATTCAATCAAGCCACCAAAAGTAATGTGTTTATAATAAAGACATACTTGATAGGCAGAAAACAGTTCATGGGATTCTCAGGACAGCCAATCCTCTAGGTAACCTTCCAGGCCTTAGAAGTAGTCTGTTGCATGGAAGGATTCAATGACTCTCAGACTGGTTTATCCTGTAACTTTTCAGGACACATAACTGTTCCATCCCCTGCTATTGCATAACTAAGTTGGTTCTTATTTGCTTCTGAAATTGCTTCATATTTTAACAGTCAGTGGTTCTGCTTGACTTTGAAAAAATGAGTCACTCATGACAATACTCCTAGATCCAACCATCTTATCATTGCTTTCTATGTTTTTAAAAAATTTTTGCTCCCATTTCCAGCTGAATAAATAACTGTCTCATAGCTCAGATTCCTAAAAGAATTTGATTAGATGCTCAGCTAAACACCATCATGACTGGCTAAAGCATTCACAGCAAGTCACTCACAGACCATTGACAAACAGTGCATTGTCTCCAGTGAGTCAAGTGTCCAGCAGAGGTCTAGTCAATTGTGAACAGGCAACGTGAAGTGGTAGAGACACTGTCATCTCTATTCAAAAGGCAGGCTATTTCATCAGAAGGCAAAAAGGTGGGAACCCATGCAGAATCAAGTTGTAGGTGTGGCAACATATTTAAGCTTTCCCAATGACAGAGGCATCTAAATAAATAACAGTATCTTACAGGATGCATTACTTATGAATAAAGGTGTGCTCTTAAGTGTTATAGGTATCCAGAGGAAGAATAACTACTTTCAGTTGAGAAAACATGACAGGCCTCGTGGGAGGGGGAAAATAAAAGTAGCCTTTGAACTAGGGCTTTGAAGGTGACTAGTATGTGAATATGCAGAAAGGGAAGTAGAACATTTTAGGCAAAGGGAATGCATGAGGAAAATCACAGAGATAGAAAATTTCATGAAAAAGACAAATAATAGCTTAGTATGGTCAGATATGGAAAGAACTGTCAACACTAACGTTGAAATCACTGACTTTTTGTACAAAAGCATGGATTGGCGCAATTGGCAGCCATTATTGGCATCAAAGCTAAAAGCATGCTCAGATCAAGCTCAGTATCCTTACTTGAGAATATACAGAAAAGCTTATCAGGGGGACCACTGGCAATTGAGAAAGGAAGAGGTCAAATGAAGAAGAAGAATTCCAGTTTAGAGAATAGGAAGTATGTTTGTTTTACTGGTATTGTATAACATTCGGACATGCAACTCTTTATTGCCTTAACACTGGGGTCCGTTGGTTGGGATGGGAGAAAAGAGGGTGGTGAGTAGAAGACAGATGATTGATGGAGATTTGAGAGTCTCATCTCGGTTAGTTTTAGGTAGTTCTTAGGATTTCTAGGCTTTAAGTATAGTCTGTGAGTTGAAAAATACCAAGCTTACATCTTGTGATCTAATTTTCTTCTGAGCTGCAGACCCAAATACCCAATAGCCAGTTTGTTATTTCTACTTCAGACTTCATGTGTCCTAAGTAGCACTTTAATTTCCCTCAAAATTTTTCTTCCTTAGGTATTTCTTATTTCACCACTTTCATCATATTTGCTCAGGTCCCTCACCAGAGAAAAATCTATCTGCCTTTCCTCCAAAATACATAATGAAGCCACACACTTCTGCTTTTCTCCTCATCACATTTAATCCACTATCATTTTCCCCTGAACTGCTAAAATAACCTGAATCTGCCCTCTTTTCAACTCCTCCTAACTCATCAGAGAGCAGAAAAAGTGATTTTTATTTCACACAATATTGTGTCCTATCACTTTTCCTACTCAGGACTCTCTAGCAATTTCCCATTAAACTTAGAAAAATCAAACTACTTTCTGGCTTCAGAGTTTTTCATAATTAACTTCTGCCCCCTGCCTTCTTTACTACATAGTGTCTCCTTCTCCCTTACTTCCTTAGTGCATTAGCTGAACCGGCCACGCTTGTCCCCACCACAGGATCTTTGTATTCTGTCATCTTCTCTAGTTCCTGGTCATCACATGTTGATTCCATAACATGTTTCGGATATGCACGTAGATCCCTGCCTCCAAGAGATGCACTTGACCCTCCCCCTCAGGGGGTCATTTCATACCCTAGTGACTCTCTGTCCCATTACTCTGCTTTTTTTATTCATAGCTCTTGAAACTCTCTGAAATCACATTATTTAATTATATTTTTCATTTTCCATTAAAAAGTAAACTCTAAAAATGTCTTACTTACACACAATCCTTTACAGGGCTCTTTCATCAGTGCTTAGAGCTACGTGGTTGGTGTTCCGCAAGTGCTTGTTGAAAGATAGATGAATGGAGGAATGCCTAAGTGGAACCACAAAAGTATAAATTTGTCAATCAGGCTACCTGAGAAATTTTTTTTCCTCTAATACTATTCTTGCTCAATTTCACAAAAGCTAAAACTTTGGGAAATATAAATAAATCAATATAAAGAAGGTTTGGGTCAAGTTTAAGAATATGTAGTTAAATTTTTATTGTTTCTTCCTCCCCCCCTGGAAATTTAAGCTTTCTTTCCAAAATTGTGAGAAATTTTAAATGATGATTAAACAGAGCAAAGTGTAGTTTCAGAAAATATCACGGGGTTCTGCTTTGTCCTAAGATGCAATATATAGTTTTAAAGAGAAGTTTCTCTTTATCAGTAGCCAGAAGATCTCTTTGGTCTTTATATGGCAAAAATTATTAACATTATTTAAGGTAAAGTTACCTTTTTCATTAATATTGTTTTCATTCACAATAAAGAATTTGTTATGGTTCTATTGTATATATGTCCCTAATTTTAAAGCTGTGATCCAAGAACCACTGGGAATAAAATAGCGGAAGTGGGATAGGGAGAAGGACAAGGTAGGTGGGGCACTGTTTCTCTACACTTTTCACAAAAACATCTTTACTGTTACCCTCAGTAAGACATCTAGAGGAAAAGGGGATGAACTTACATATGTTTGAAAGTCACTAATATGGTCCATTTTCCAGAAAATAAAAATGGAAAGAGTGAACGTTTATTAAGACCTTACTCTGTCCTACCACCATTACCTAAATTTATTCTTTTCAACATCCCTAAGTTACTATCATTTTCTTTATTTCACACATGATTTCTTTATTTCACACATGAGAAAAACTCAGGCCTGAGGTTTAATGATGTTTGGTTAATTATATTATTTCTGAGGTTGGGAAGATGAGAATCTTATTTAAGACAAAAGGGTTGGCTAATTTTCTACAGAAAAAAAAATGATGGTGCTAAATTATTTCTAAGTATTTATTTTCATTTTTAGAGAAACAACTTGTAATGGAGCCTTCACCTCTCGAGTTACCAGCTGACACAGTGCAACGCATTGCATCTGAACTTGGATGTCACCCGACAGATGAGAGGGTCGCCCTCCGCCTTGATGAGGAAGATGAGCTGAGGCACTTCAAGGAGCATTTTCATATCCCCAAAATGCAGGATCTACCTGCAGGTAAGAGCACTGAAAAGGATTTTATTTTTCTTAATTAATTTATTAATTTATTTTTGCTACTGCATGTGTTTATCATAAATCTTAGAAATCATTGTTCTGTTATATAATAGAGCTATTGTAAAGATGTCTGAAAAACAGCAAGTTCCTGGTGCTACTAAATCAGCCTGTCAGCCTGCCTAAGCCTCAGATTCTTTATGTTCCTTTTCTTCTTCTGAATAAAATACTTGCAGGGTTTTTATACTGTCATCTACTTCTTTGAACAATAGAGTGACTGATTGAAAATTATAGGCAGACGCGTTTACTTGTTCTCTAAGCACTTAGAGCTCAAAACAATTTCTTTTCAATACAGTATTAGAATATCTCTTATTTTGTGGGACCTAGTTTATGATAACATGATATTTGTCTTAGAGGAAATATTATTTTGGGATTTGAGCATATTAAAAAGATGTTATGTGAATAACCATCTTTGTGTTCTGTAAAGATGGCATGTATAAGATTTACCAAAAGAAAGAAAGAAAGAAAGAAAGAAAGAAAGAAAGAAAGAAAGAAAAAGGAAACAATGAATGACTAAGAAATACAATACTGCATTTTTTTCTTTTAAATAATATGGTAAGCTGACTCTGTTCTGAGTTTGGGGGATGTCCTCTTTTATTTTATTTTATTTTATTTATTTATTTATTTATTTATTTTTAAAGATTTTATTTATTTATTCGACAGAGATAGAGGCAGCCAGAGAGAGAGGGAACACAAGCAAGGGGAGTAGGACAGGAAGAAGCAGGCTCATAGCAGAGGAGCCTGATGTGGGGCTCGATCCCATAACGCCGGGATCACGCCCTGAGCCAAAGGCAGACGCTTAACTGCTGTGCCACCCAGGTGCCCCGGGGGATATCCTATTTAAAAAAAATAGGTAGCATAAATATAAAAATATGACTTTTTAAAATATTTGACTTTGCTCCATTTTACGTCAGTGAAAAAGACTACCAGGTTGAATAGAATTGATCCACCAAAATGATTTTCAGATATTTCATAATTAATTTTCAGTTTTCTTTAGATTAAATGAAGCAGATACAATTTTGGATACTCATAATCCAAAAGCATCAGCTAATATGATTTTAGAATGAGATTGGGTTGCGTAGCTGTCTTATTTGGTGTATATGTTATTATGAAACCCAGGAAGGCACCCTATGAAATTACAGAAGTATAAAATAAGAGAAAGCCCTGTATCCAATTTAAAGTTGCTTAATATCAATTGAAGTAGACATTGATAGAAATGATAGCTCTAGGGGCGCCTGGGTGGCACAGCGGTTAAGCGTCTGCCTTCGGCTCAGGGCGTGATCCCGGCGTTATGGGTTCAAGCCCCACATCAGGCTCCTCTGCTATAAGCCTGCTTCTTCCTCTCCCACTCCCCCTTCTTGTGTTCCCTCTCTCGCTAGCTCTCTCTAACTCTGTCAAATAAATAAATAAAATCTTAAAAAAAAAAAAAAGAAATGATAGCTCTAGGAATAAAATGGGATAAGTGAAGGGAACTGAATCACAGAAAAAAAAATCTAGGTCTTTCTAGAATCCAGCATTGAAAGGGCACTTTAATTTAAATCTTAAGGGAAGAGTGGGAAGTGTGACTGAGAAATGAGGAAGGTAAGTCTAGGGATATTCTTTCAGTGATGTGAGAGAAGGTTGCCTGCTGACGTGGGACACACAGGGTGGAAGTCCCCTGAAATCCCCATGACCCACCTGAGACAAGTCTGCTCTGGTGACCCTGCCCCAATGTGCTCTCCAGCCCATGGGCTGCCTGGGAGATCTGATGGGCTCCTACACTGGAGACAACAGCAGAAACCTGGAGGACCACAGAACTTTAGGTGGCCTTCTGAACAGACAGCAAGAACTATAAATCAAGAATTAGGGTTCTAGAACTTTATGACATTTACGGAAAGTTGTAATTTCCTCAAGATTTAGAATTATTTTATTCCTTTTCATGAGTGATAGGAAAAGCAGACATAGCAAAGTAAGCGAACAAAAATACTAACAAAAGCTATTCTGTGAGGATAGATGATGGTATTACAGACAGAAGGAAAAACATGGCAGCAGCACTGGGGAGGAGAAAGTGGCCAGTGGTCTAGTGTGGCTTAAGCTTGGACCATCTTGGGAAATGAGGCTAAATAATGGCCACGTACGTCTAGATACACATTTAAGAGCAATGACTACTTCCCGCACATGGGAAGTGATGCATTAGGGAGTTTTGGTTGCTTTGTCTGTCTTTCTTTTCTTAAGGTGCTTTTCTTCTATATAATACCATCAGAGATTTGAGGTAGGGCTCAGCCCTGAATTTCAAGACTGTTGAAATGAAGGGGTACATGGAAAATTTAAGCCCTGTTTGAATGTATCACTTTTTCTGTTATTAAACCTAAGACTCACTGGCTAACATGACTTCATCCTCATGCCGAGTCAGTTTTGTTACAACAAAATATTTATTAGTTACATTCTCACATTCCTGTCTCTGCCTTGGAACTTGCTTTCTACCCATCTCTCCCAGCACAGTGGATTCAAAACACAACGAACAAAACTCGATTGTGTTTGTCCTGGGAGGCATTGTGGTCTTGAGAAGGCTGTGACTTCCTGCTCCAACTCTTATCTAGCTGCGTGAGTTTGAGAAGCAAGGAGCCTCTCAGATCCAGTGTTCCTCCATGTGGAAAAGGTAAACACTGCTCCAAAATGTATAGGGACTTTCTCAGTGTGAAAATGAGGTTATGTTAAGCGAGCCTAAGACAGGGCCAGAATGTTAGTTTCCTTGCCCCTTCATTACAGACTTCTAACTTCAGTAGAGATTTTTTAATACTGGCTCAATACAGGACTCTTCTACTAAGCTTTGAGATAATTTAATCAAAACCTAGGTAAAGATAGCATTATATATATAATCACTTCATTAGACTGAAGAGTTGACTCTCGTCTCCTAATGATAGTTATAACATTTTTTTTAAATTGGATGTTCAATAGGAAATAACATAAAAATTACAATCTAGGATAAATTCTTGATTCCTAAAGAAATGTAAAGAGAAGGAAAAAGAGTTGATTTAATATCTGTTCAAAAACTACAGTTTAGAATGATATAAAAAAGGCTTCATTAACCTCAAGAGTTCTTCTAGATTCATTATTGTCAAAGTCTGTGGGTTCCTGACCCGCCCAAGGAGGATCACCAGGGAATTTACTAGAATATGCAAATTTTTGGGTCCCAAACCAGAATTACTGAATCAGAGACTCAGAGGGGACCCTACTCATCTGTTATAGATCACTTAGGATCATGCCACAGAGAGATGAATCTGTTACTTCTAATTCCCACTAGACTCCCTCTGGGTGCTTCTTACTTGCCAATGGTTCATTCTTTCAACAAATATTTATTAAGCACTTAACTCTGTTCAAGACACTATTCTCAGGACAATTTATCAGTGAACTAAAGAGCAACGTTGTCACAGCCATGAGTTTTTATTCTAGCATAAGGAGACAGAAAATACACTTAGAAACAATGTGATATATACTCTGCTCTCAGGTGGTGCTCCAAGTGTTGTGAGGCCTGCCAGGGTGCTAGCAGCGTTCTTTTACCCAGGACCACCTGGGGAGGAACCCTGATGAGATGACACCTGAGCAAAGACAAGAATGGAGTGAGGAAGTGAGCCTCATGATTCCAGAAGTGAAGATGAGCCCGGCGGACAAGGTTCACCAGGCTCAGAGGCAGATGGTGTGCAAATTTCCTCCTTTTGACAAATAAGAATCCATCAAAAAACTAGTACTTCCCCTCTTAATAAAACCTTCCAAGAACATCTAAAAATGATACTACCTCTCAAATTAATTTAAGAGACTAGCATAACACTAAGAACGAATGTTCTTTAGTAACTCTATTGAATAATGAAAAACAAAGAGTGTAAATAAATAAGTTTTGAACAAATGAAAGGATCGTGACTCCCAGTATAGGCTTAAAACTTTTCAAGGAAAGGCTGTAGGCACAGCTTGTGAGTTTCTGGAATTCTGCCATTAAATATAATGTTTGCTCAGGGTTTCTAAGAGCGTTTTATCAAAATAAGAAGTTGTTTCTCCCCCCCTACTCTTAGATGGTTTTTGAACTGTTGCTAGAGGAAAGGGTCAAAATTACTTCTACTCAGCTGGTATTACACTTATGTTCAACATTATTCTAAAGACCATACCCCCAAAATAACACACACACACACACATACTCACACATGCACGCGTGCGCACATACTTGCGTGCACAAAGAAAAAGGAAGAAAGGAAGGAACATGCAANTACTCTTAGATGGTTTTTGAACTGTTGCTAGAGGAAAGGGTCAAAATTACTTCTACTCAGCTGGTATTACACTTATGTTCAACATTATTCTAAAGACCATACCCCCAAAATAACACACACACACACACATACTCACACATGCACGCGTGCGCACATACTTGCGTGCACAAAGAAAAAGGAAGAAAGGAAGGAACATGCAAGACACAAATATTGGAAAGAACCTGTCTAAATTTCTTAAATTTATTCCTGTTTGGAATGCCCTTGTTCCTAAATCTCTGAGATGATATTGGATAATTCCATAAGATACATTGGTTTGGCAGAGATGCAAGAAAAAAATTTTTTTGTTTTGTTTTGTTTTTGTTTTTATTTTTTTATTTTTTTCTTACTATTTTTTAAAATTTAAATTCAATTAATTAGCATATAATGTATTATTTGTTTTCAGGGGTAAAGGTCTGTGATTTATCAGTCTTACATCCAGTACTCACTACAACACATACCCTCCCCAGTGTCCATCACCCAGGTACACCATCCCCCACCCTCCTCCCCTCCCGCAGTGCTCAGTTTGTTCCTAAGATTCCTAAGTTTGTTGATGGGCCATCCTAGGCAGAAGCACTCCATCTTGGGCCTAGAAAGTTATTTCAACAGTATTCTTATCGCTGTTCCTTTCATACTCAGATATTCCCCTCTTTCAATTTTATCAAATATCCAGGAAAGATGAGTAAATTGTCAGCCAACTTTAATAAGTTAAATTGAATGCTGTCCAAATAAGATCTACTATTACTGTGACTCTGTGATATTATCTTGTTAGATAAAATTGACGTAGAAAACTGCCATGCTTGAGTTTGTCTCTAGGGGTTCCATGTAATATAATAGAGCCTCTTCAGTTCAACTATTGTTAGGCTCAGAAGTTATTGAAAAGTATGAAGAATCAGTGAATGAAATGTGGGAAAGTATGCTTTTCAGCATAAACTAGAATCCTTTATTTAACAGAAGCTAGCATGTTAAATAAAGGCTTTATCCAACTTTAAGAAGACATATTTATGACTGTGTATATCTAATTTCTATAAGAAAAATAAGAGCATTTCTTAGTTAAAAGTTTAATTTTGTATATACTTTGAACTTCTCATTGCACTTGTATTCTGCAATTTCATGGGCTTGTCATCTTGTCTTTCCTTTTGTATTAGACTATTTGCTCCCTGAAAGCAGGGACTGTCATATTTCTCTATGTATGAGTTGGAGTCATCTAGGCAGACCGTGGGATGGAGGTGGTCAATGAGGTCTTATCCCTCAAGAAGAACAGCATTTGCAAAGACACAGCAAAAGAAAGCATAGTTGCTGATGAATTAGAGAATCTGTTATTGTGTGCTTGTGTGTGTGCATACACATGCATTTCACTGCTGTAATTTTTGAAATTTCTTCTGCGTTTATACATGGCTGTGAAAAATACTTCAGCTTGGAACCACAAAACTGTATATTAATGTTACTAATAACATTTCATCAACAATGTAGAATCATATTGAAGAGGGCAAAAATAGAATTAAGGAAATGATTAAAATACTCTTGCAGAAATCCAAAGGGAACTGTAAAAACCAAGTAAATGCATTGGAAGTGAAAAAAGAGAAGAGAATATTTTAAGTACTCACCGAATAAACCTGAAATCTTATCCATTGAATAAACCATTAACTGGGAGAAATAACTCCCTTGTTCCATGCATTCCCTTTCGAGACTGTTATATCTTCTTGTTGAATTGATACATTTTCATTATGTAATGTTCTACTTTACCAGGGATAANTGAATAAACCTGAAATCATTATCCATTGAATAAACCATTAACTGGGAGAAATAACTCCCTTGTTCCATGCTTTCCCATTCGAGACTGTTATATCTTCTTGTTGAATTGATACATTTTCATTATGTAATGTTCTACTTTACCAGGGATAATTTGTTTTCTCTGCAGTCTACTTTGTCTGATACAAATATACTGATCTAGGTTCATTTTGATCAGTGTTTGCTTGGCGTATCTCTTTATACCCTTTTATTTTTAACCTACCTATATCATTGCAGTTGAAAAATAGACAGTTGACCTATAGACAGAACATAGTTGGATCTCTTTTTGTTGGGGGGGGGTCAGTAAAGCAAGATTGTTGAGCGATAGTACAAAGCTCCTGAGGAGGGAGGGGACCTGAGAGGGTTGCTCTGGATCTCTTTTTTTTTAATTCAGTCTGGCAGTGAATTTCAATTGGTGTGTTTAAGACTCTTTATGTTTAATAAATTACTAATAAGTTTAAATTTAGATCTGCCATTTTATTATTTGCTTTCTGTGTCAGTTTTTCATTTTCCTCTTTCCCCTTTCTTGCCTTTTCTTTGATCATACAATTTTTTTTTTGGTATCACATAAAGTCATATATTGAATTTTGGATTATAACTTTTGTGTAAATTTTGTAATGGTTGCTCTAGAGATTAAAAACACATATACTCTAAAATTTACATAATATGTGTACTATATTAATATATATTAAATATATATTAAAACTTTTTAGTTGATTTAGAAATATATTATCATGTCAAAGAAGGTATAAAAAATTTACCAGTGCATAATTAGATAATTCTCTTTACCTTCTTTTATGCCATAGTTGTCATATATATCACATCTATAAACCCTAAAAACCTAATCAGGTAATGTTACCATTTTTTCTTTTCAATATTTAAAACTGTATTATATATATTTTAAGATATTTACTATTTCTGTTGTTCTTCCTTCATTCCTAGAGTCCAAATTTCTCTCAAATATTATTT